>NW_028270171.1:1245231-1397012 GCF_037043375.1 Chiloscyllium plagiosum
AACATGGACTGCTTCAGTATCTGAGGAGTTGCAAATGTCGCTGAACATTGTGTAATCAATCATTGGTGATCACCCCCACTTCTGACCTTATGATAGAGGGAAGGTCATTGATGAAGCAGTTGAAGATAGTTGGGCCTAGGACAGTACTCTGAAGAACTCCTGCAGAGATGTCCTGGAGCAGACGTGACTGACCAACAGCCACCACCATCCCCCTATGTGTCAGGAATAACTCCAACCAGTGGAGAATTTGCTTCTTGATACCCATTGATCCCAGTTTTCCTAGGGTTCCTTGATGTCAAGGATGTCCCTCTCCCCTCCCCTCTGGAATACAGCTCTTTGTCCATGTTTGACCCAAGGCTGAACTGAGGTCAGGAGCTGAGTGGTCCTGGCAGAACCCAAACTGGGTGTCACTGAGCGGGTTTTAGATTAGATTACTATACTTTACAGTGTGGAAACAGGCCCTTCGGCCCAACAATGTCCACACCGACCCGCCGAAGCGCAAACCTCCCATACCCCTACATTTACCCCTTACCTCACACTACAGGCAATTTAGCATGGCCAATTCACCTGACCTGCACATCTTTGGACTGTGGGAGGAAACCGGAGCACCCGGAGGAAACCCACGCAGACACGGGGAGAATGTGCAAACTTCACACAGACAGTCGCCTGAGGCAGGAATTGAACCTGGGTCTCTGGCGCTGTGAGGCAGCAGTGCTAACTACTGTGCCACCGTGCTGAGCAGGTGCTGTTTGATAGCCCTGCTGATGACACTTTCCATCACTTTATTGATGATTGAGAGAAGACTGATGGGGTGGTAATAGACCGGATTGAATTTGTCCTGCTTTTTATGTACAGGACATACCTGGGCAATTTTCCACATTGTTGTGTAGATGCCAGTGTTGTAACTGTCCTGGAACAGCTTGGCTAGGGGAGCGGCAAGTTCTGGAACACAGGTCTACTGTACTATTGCCAGAATGTTGTCAGGGCCCATAGCCTTTGCAGTATTCAGTATCTCCAACTGTTTCTTGATTTACTTGGAGATATTCGAATTGGCTGAAGACTGGCATCTGTAACATGGAGGCCGAGATGGATCATTCACTCGGCACTTTTGGCTGAAGATTGCTGTGAAAGCTTCAGCCTTCTCTTTTGCACTGATGTGTTGGGCTCTTCCATTATTGAGGATGAGAGTATTTGTGGAGCCTCCTTCTCCAGTGAGTTGTTTTATTGTCCATCATCATTCATGATTGGACGTGGCAGGACTGCAGAGCTTAGATCTCATCCATTAGTTGTGGGATCACTTAGCTCTGTCTAACACCTGCTGCTTATGCTGTTTGGCAAGTCCTCCTGTTTGGGGTTTCATCAGGTTGACACCTCACCTTCAGGGATGCCTGGTGCTGCTCCTGGTAAACCATCCCGTACTCTCCATTGAACTGGGGCTGATCCCCATTTCGTATGTTGAGTGTTGATCTCTTTTTGGAAGATGGTCCATGGTTCAGCTACTGTTTATCCTGTTAGCCTTTGGCATCTAGTCTGTCCTGCCCAACTCTGTTCTTTCCCCATCAAAGTCAGGTTTTCCCCATTTAACTCTTCTCCCTCTGGATTGTTCTTTTCTCCTGTTTCATAGTCAGCCTCAACCTTATAATTTATCGATAACCATCCCGTAAACATTCCCCCATTGACTCTTGATCATGTAGCCCCCATGCACCAGGTCTGGCAGAGCCTCTTTTCTCATTGGAAAATATTCCTGAGCTCACTCTGGGAACTCTCCATCCCCTCGCCCTTCCCACAACTGCTTTTTCAGTCTATATTTTGAATAATTAAAGTTCCCCATTTTAGCTACTCACCAACATTTGCAACTCTCTGTATTTCCCTTGTAAATTTGTTGTGCTCCCTCCGCCCACTGCAGGGTAATTGATGGACTGCATCGAGTGACAAAATCTCTCTTTTCTGTTCCTTGATCCCACTGGGACACCGTCTTTCTCCAGCACAGCAATGCTCCCCTTAATCAATACCTCCTTTTCCTTCCTCTCCTATCGATTCCCAGCTCCTGGAATCCAGGAGCATTTAACAACCCTAACCCGGTTCTTCTCTGAGCCAGGTCTCTGTTATAACTCCAGCAACACATTCCACATGACAATCTGTGTCTGAAACACACTGTAATGCACTGTGACCTAATTTAGATTTCATTTCTTTCTTCCTTATTCTGACCCCACGTTGAAACTTACTCTTCCCTATTCTGCTGCAATCTATTGTTCCCAGTATTTTGTCTACTTTGTTATTACTCTCTGATATTATCAATCTGAATTTATTACTCTCTGATAATATTGCTCTCAGATATTATCACTCTCTGATATTATTACTCTCTGATACTGTCGCTCTCTGATACTATCGCTCTTTGATACTATTGCTATCTGATATTATTGCTTTCTGATATTACCTCCTGGCTCACAGACCTTTGCTGAGTTAGTTTAAACCCTTCCTGATTGTCTTCACAGAACTTTCTGCAGAGATCTCAGTGCTAGTAGATGGGTAAATATGGGCCCACCTACCTGAGAGTCAATCTCTGTAACCTCGCCATCGAAAACCCTCCATCCTATAGCCAGCTTCCCAGCCCCACATTCTTCTGCTTTGACTTCCTATTTCCATACTCACTTGCAGCTGTAACTAGGACTACGTTGAGGTCCAATGTGCACATGTCCTCCTTAGCTCCCTATATTGTCTCTGCAGGACCAGGACCATTTTTTGCGTAATAATGTGGACCATGAACACTGACTATTCACCCTCCCTCTCAGGCAGCTGCTCAGGGACCCCCTTACACACAGCCCCCCTTCCTGACCCCCAGTTTATTCTCCTTCTGTGCCAGAGTTTGCTCCGCAGCCTGTCTGAGTATCACAGTGACGTCCTTCAGTCAGTCAAAAGAGTTTCAATGCTCAGGGGCATTCCCAGAAACCAGTCAGTCTTAGCAGGTAGGGAGGGGTCAGAGGGTCAGATGAGGGGTGGAGACAGGAGGAGGAGGGTTAGATTAACACAGAGGTGAGGGTTTACGTGGGAACTGAACAGTGATCGGCAGAAACCTTCTCTGATTGGAGTTGAGTTGCTTCATTGACTAGTGCCTGGAGCATCCGGTCCTGCCCACACAGCCTTGTCAACAGGAGCTGCAGGTAGAAGGAGGAACATCATCAGATACAACCAACAGGCCGGAGAAGCTCCCTCAAATGTCAGAACTCCCCAGTTACTCCCGTACTGTCCCTGTCCTGGGAGTGTTTGATGGGGACAGTGTAGAGGGAGCTTTACTCTTTGTCTAACCCTGTGCTGTGCCTATCCTGGGACTGTGTGAATCTGTGAATACATCTTGCTGCTAAGGACTTCCTTGTGAAAATCAGAGCAATAATTAAAGTTACGACTTACATCAACCGGTGTTTCGGTCATTTTGACAGGTTCTAGAGTGTATTCCCTGTGGACCTGGAAGAGAAAGTTCCTGTCAGTTTCTCACAGTGAGCTCAGCCCAGAGGCTGTGTATTTCTCCACAAACTGGGGGACAGTGAGTGAGCAGGGGAGAGATATGTGATTGGAGCCAGCATCCAGGACCCCAACAAAATGCTCTGGGAATAAGGGTTTAAGGGTTCAAAACCCAAGATAGAAAGTGGTGGAATTTAGATATCACAAATAACTCTGGAATTGAAAGCTAGTAGTCTGTAGTGACAACCATCACCGATTGTAAAAACCCCATCTCGTTCACTAATGCCCATTAGGGATGGAAATCTGCCATCCTTACCCAGTCTGGCCTACACGTTTCACCACTGCTTTCCTCCCTCCTTCTCTTCTCTTGTTTTTGTTCACTCAGGGGGATGCAGCATCACTGGCTGGGTCCAGCAGTTATTACCCCGTCCCTAGTTGCCCCCTTGAGAAGGTGGGGGTGAGCTGCCTTCTTGAATCGCTGCAGTCCATGTGCTGTGGGTTGACCCACAATACCTTGAGGGAGGGAATTCCAGGATTTTGACCCAATGACAGTGAAGGAATGGTGAGATATTTCCAAGTCAGGGTGGTGAGTGGCTTGCAGGGGAACTTGGTCCCATGTATCTGCTGCCCTTGTCCTTCTAGATGGAAGTGGTCGTGGGTTTGGAAGGTGCTGTCTGAGCACACTTGGTGAATTTCTGCAGTGCATCTTGTAGATGGTACACACTGCTGCTGCTGAACGATGGAGGGAGGGGATGTTTGTGAATGTGGTGCCAATCAAGTGGGGGCTGCTTTATCTTGGATGGTGTTAAACTTCTTGAGTGTTGTAGGAGCTACACCTACTTGTCCCTTTCTCGTTACAATCTCCCTCTTTCCTCTCCACCTCCCCCTTCTGCCTCTGTTACTCCATCTCTCTCCCCCTCCTCATTCCCTCTCACTTCCTTTACCTTTCCCCGTATCCTCCCCCCTCACCCCCTCCTGGAGCAACAGGTTTCAGGATGATACTTACTGATGAACTGGTGGATAATCTCTTGACAACCAGGCCCTGGGGACTGGAGCTAGTTCCTGGGGTAGATGGAAGACGAGGAGGGAGTCGTGTGAAAGTGGAGCCAATTCCCTGTGATAGAAAAAACAGAAAGCTCAAAGAAGGATCCTCAAATCCAAAACAAACCACCAGCCTTTCCTGTAGTCATATCATCCCTTGTTTTTCTGGTGTCGTCACCATCCCTTCACCCTTCACCTACCAGCCCCATTACACCATCAACCCCTGTCCAAACCTTCCCCATCCCCCCCATCCCCCCCCTCCCGCTCCCCACCCCCCTTTCCTGCTCCCCAGCCCCCCGCTCCCCATCCCCCCCCATCACCCCCCCCCGATCACCCTCCCCGCTCCCCATCCCCCCCCCCGCTCCCCATCCCCCCCACTCCCGCTCCCCATCCCCCCCACTCCCGCTCCCCATCCCCCCCACTCCCGCTCCCCATCCCCCCTCCCGCTCCCCATCCCCCCCCTCCCGCTCCCCATCCCCCCCTCCCGCTCCCCATCCCCCCCCTCCCGCTCCCCATCCCCCCACTCCCGCTCCCCATCCCCCCCCTCCCGCTCCCCATCCAATCCTCACACAGCCCCCAGGCCCAGCCTGTGTTCACACAGCCCCCAGGCCCAGCCTGTGTTCACACAGCCCCCAGGCCCAGCCTGTGTTTACACAGCCCCCAGGCCCAGCCTGTGTTTACACAGTCCCCAGGCCCAGTCTGTGTTTACACAGTTCCCTGGTCCAGCCTGTGTTTACACAGTCCCCAAGCCCAGCCTGTGTTTCCACAGTTCCCTGGTCCAGCCTATGTTTACACAGTCCCCATGTCCAGCCTGTGTTTACACAGTCCCCATGTCCAGCCTGTGTTTACACAGTCCCCATGTCCAGCCTGTGTTTACACAGTCCCCATGTCCAGCCTGTGTTTACACAGCCCACCCAGTCCAGCTTGTGTTTATATAGTTCCCTGGTCCAACCTGTGTTTACACAGTCCCTGTGTCCAGCTTGTGTTTATACAGCCCCCAGGTCCAGCCTGTTTTTACACAGCCCCCGGTCCAGCCTGTGTTTACGCAGTCCCCAGGCCCAGCCTGTGTTTATGCAGTCCCCAGGCCCAGCCTGTATTTACACGGTTCCTAGGTCCAGCCTGTGTTTACACTGTCCCCTGGCCCAGCTTGTGTTTACACTGTCCCCTGGCCCAGCCTGTATTTATTCAGTCCCTGGTTGTCAATTTCCTGGTCACCTCTGCACACAGGCCCCTACCTCCCCAGTCGATAGTAATTTGCTAATTTAATTCAGAATGATGCTGTTGTTTGAACTCACCGATTTTCTCGCGAGGCTGCGAGCTCTGTCAGTTCGAGAGGAATGAAATGGAGAGAGTGGAAAGCATCGACTTTGGCAGGTGAAATGCTCCTTAATTTGTGAGAGACAGACAGGAGGAGGCGGAGGATCGAGGGAGCGATACAGAGAGAGTCATATAAAGAGAGGTGAGAGGAGAGATAGAGAGAGGCCGGGAGAGGAAGAGAGGTGCTATAGTTTATTCTTCTTAATACAAATAAGTTGAGACAATTATCTAAACATCTTACGCAATCATGAAAAGTTGTTCATTATTTTATACGTTACCCATGTGCCCAGTATGCTACGTTTGCTGACAGGGGTTTCATGGTGTTCTTTGCCAGGCAGGACAGTTAATCTCTCGACTGGAGTGTGAGGCCTGTTATTTCTGGAATATCGACTGGGTAATGTCACACTCGAACCCTCAAAATGCAGCTCCTCTCGAGGTATCACTGTCATCCTTTCAAACGGTGTTGAGGATCTTTCCTGTCTCCTGAGTGGACTCTGAGCTTTGTTTAAGAAGAAACTGTAATGTTCCTCTGAGGGCAGGATGTCAAATTGATCGGAAGGAGTTTGTGGCCTTGAGTATGACCGGCTGAGTGTTTGTGCTCGGGCCCGTGCTGAGATGTAATATTCTCCAGGCTGCTCCTCTGTTGGGAGCAGGCTAATGCTCACTGGCAAACTGTGAGGCCCCATGAACTGTCCTGGAATCGGAAGGTAGCTACTTCTCACAACAGGAGCTGTCTGTGGGGTCGGGAGGATATCAATCCTTCCAACGGGAGTGTGAGGTCTGCTCAATGTCCTGCTGCTCCTCGGGGGTAAGGCCATATCTTCTTGGGATCTCTCTGAGGGAGACTGGGTCCTTTGTGAAGATCTTGGGAATGGGACAGGGGGTTTTCCAGAGATTGGGGAACTCTGTGACGCTGGGGCCTTATCCATTGGCCTCTGGGAAGTTCTCTCAGGTGGAGTTTCATTACAACGGCGGCTGTGTAGACCCTCCATGAGGATCACATATTGATCATCCGGAGTGTGTGATCGTCTGAGAACATGGTATCTCGGAGTGTCTGATGTCACAGGTAGGGAGTTGGAACGCAGTGATTTGATGGATCTGCTGCTGATCAGGTCTGGGCTGTTGGATGGGAGGACTGAGCTCTGTTGGAACCTGAGCGGTGAATCAGATTCAGGTTGCAATCCCTTGCCCTGTTCCTCGTTGAGATAGTGACCCCTGGGGCTTTGCTGCCTGACCCCTGAACCGAGACTGACCATGATGGAGTGGTCCTCAAGGAGCTGCGAGTCACCACGGTAACCGTCAGCGAGGTGTTCATACGCAGGGCCGCACCGGGTCTTCATTATATAAGGCCTGGTACAAAATCAAACCATATAGCACTATCTGTTAGGAACTATCATTGATCTCCACTCACTGCACAGCGTTCATTCACATCGCGACAGAACTGACCACAAGCTGTCCCTCCGTTCCAATGTTCCAGGGAGCACAGGATGCTCAAGGTTAATACTCACCTGGCAGCAGTGAAGACAGCACATTGACACTCAATGCCATTGGATCATCACCCAGAGTGATGCCCCCTGCTGGTGAGTGAGAAACAGCCTGGTGGAGGCCATTCTGCCCCTCGATCCTACCCTGACATTCAACACCATCATGGCTTTTCTCTCCTGATAATTATTGTATTTATTTATCCTCCTGCTTTTGACTCTTGATTGTTTATTAATTTTGAAATGTTCTTAAGTGTCTTTGTCTGTGAAAACTAATGCAAAGTATTTATTTAAATTTTATTTATTTAAATTTATTTAAATTTAAAGTATTTATTTAAATTCTCTGCCATTCCCTGGTTCTCGTTATTCTTTCCCTGCTTTTGTTCCCGAAGGGCCCGGTGTCCATTTTCACCCACGTTTCCTGTTCCTGTTTTTAAAGAAACTCTGACTCTCCTTTACCATATTATTCGTGAATATATCCTCAAAGTTTATAATCTCTTGATTATTTCTCAGTTGATCTTCCTTGTTTTTTAAAAACCTCCCCAATTCCCTGGTTTATCCCCGATCTTTTGATTTGATGCTATCCTTAATTTCGGGGATAACTGTGATCAGGTTGTTTTGCTGATGTTTAATATCTGAGGCGGTCCCTCCTGTCGGATCGGGAGCAGGAGTGTCAGACTGAAATTGTTAATCTGTTGAGATTGTGACAGGATAAGGAGTGAACTCGGAAACCCAGCTTCAGGTCAAACCTTTGACCTGCAATTGCCAAGAATCACCCCCCTTCATTCCCTGACCCTCCATCTCTCCCCTTTCTCCCTCATTCCCTGACCCTCCATCTCTCCCCTTTCCCCCTCATTCCCTGACCCTCCATCTCTCCCCTTTCTCCCTCATTCCATGGCCCTCCATCTCTCCCCTTTCCCCTTCATTCCCTGACCCTCCATCTCTCCCCTTTCCCCCTCATTCCCTGACCCTCCATCTCTCCCCTTTCCCCCTCATTCCCTGACCCTCCATCTCTCCCCTTTCTCCCTCATTCCATGGCCCTCCATCTCTCCCCTTTCTCCCTCATTCCCTGACCCTCCATCCCTCCCCTTTCCCCCTCATTCCATGGCCCTCCATCTCTCCCCTTTCCCCTTCATTCCCTGACCCTCCATCTCTCCCCTTTCCCCTTCATTCCCTGAACCTCCATCTCTCCCCTTTCCCCCTCATTCCCTGACCCTCCATCTCTCCCCTTTCCCCTTCATTCCCTGACCCTCCATCTCTCCCCTTTCCCCCTCATTCCCTGACCCTCCATCTCTCCCCTTTCCCCCTCATTCCATGGCCCTCCATCTCTCCCCTTTCCCCCTCATTCCCTGACCCTCCATCTCTCCCCTTTCTCCCTCATTCCATGACCCTCCATCTCTCCCCTTTCTCCCTCATTCCATGGCCCTCCATCTCTCCCCTTTCCCCTTCATTCCCTGACCCTCCATCTCTCCCCTTTCCCCTTCATTCTCTGACCCTCCATCTCTCCCCTTTCCCCTTCATTCCCTGACCCTCCATCTCTCCCCTTTCCCCCTCATTCCCTGACCCTCCATCTCTCCCCTTTCCCCTTCATTCCCTGACCCTCCATCTCTCCCCTTTCCCCCTCATTCCCTGACCCTCCATCTCTCCCCTTTCCCCTTCATTCCCTGACCTTCCATCTCTCCCCTTTCTCCCTCATTCCATGACCCTCCATCTCTCCCCTTTCTCCCTCATTCCATGGCCCTCCATCTCTCCCCTTTCCCCTTCATTCCCTGACCCTCCATCTCTCCCCTTTCCCCTTCATTCTCTGACCCTCCATCTCTCCCCTTTCCCCTTCATTCCCTGACCCTCCATCTCTCCCCTTTCCCCCTCATTCCCTGACCCTCCATCTCTCCCCTTTCCCCTTCATTCCCAGACCCTCCATCTCTCCCCTTTCCCCCTCATTCCCTGACCCTCCATCTCTCCCCTTTCCCCTTCATTCCCTGACCTTCCATCTCTCCCCTTTCCCCTTCATTCCCTGACCCTCCATCTCTCCCCTTTCCCCTTCATTCCCTGACCCTCCATCTCTCCCCTTTCCCCTTCATTCCATGGCCCTCCATCTCTCCCCTTTCCCCTTCATTCCATGGCCCTCCATCTCTCCCCTTTCCCCCTCATTCCCTGACCCTCCATCTCTCCCCTTTCCCCCTCATTCCCTGACCCTCCATCTCTCCCCTTTCCCCTTCATTCCATGGCCCTCCATCTCTCCCCTTTCCCCCTCATTCCCTGACCCTCCATCTCTCCCCTTTCCCCCTCATTCCCTGACCCTCTATCTCTCCCCTTTCTCCCTCATTCCATGGCCCTCCATCTCTCCCCTTTCCCCTTCATTCCCTGACCCTCCATCTCTCCCCTTTCCCCTTCATTCCCTGACCCTCCATCTCTCCCCTTTCCCCTTCATTCCCTGACCCTCCATCTCTCCCCTTTCCCCTTCATTCCCTGACCCTCCATCTCTCCCCTTTCCCCTTCATTCCCTGACCCTCCATCTCTCCCCTTTCTCCCTCATTCCATGGCCCTCCATCTCTCCCCTTTCCCCTTCATTCCCTGACCCTCCATCTCTCCCCTTTCCCCCTCATTCCCTGACCCTCCATCTCTCCCCTTTCCCCTTCATTCCATGGCCCTCCATCTCTCCCCTTTCCCCTTCATTCCCTGACCCTCCATCCCTCCCCTTTCCCCCTCATTCCCTGACCCTCCATCTCTCCCCTTTCCCCTTCATTCCATGGCCCTCCATCTCTCCCCTTTCCCCCTCATTCCCTGACCCTCCATCTCTCCCCTTTCCCCTTCATTCCCTGACCCTCCAACTCTCCCCTTTCCCCTTCATTCCATGACCCTCCATCTCTCTGTCTTCCCTCTCATTCTCTGACCCTCCCCACCCCGAGACACCTTATCTGCTGATGGATCAATCCTGATGGAGTGGGGGAAGGTTGGATTTGAGCCCTCATGATGCCTGTGTCCATTCCCTGAGGGGGAACGGGGAGGTATTTCTGGTGATAAATTCCTGATTTCTAGAATAGGGGTGGAAGCTGAGAGCTCTGTGAGATTTCCACCCCCCACTCCCCACTCCCGAGGGCAGTGTTTGGGTTGCACTGGTCAATAACTGTCAGCTCTTCACGGTCCCAAGTTGAAGGTCACCTCCTGCTGTCCATATCTCACTCAGATAATCCCAGATTAAAAATTATCTCAAAAAACAGATACATCTCAGCAGCATGTAGCAGCTCAGATTAATGAAGCACTTTTGGTGTTTTTGCCAGGTTTGTGAAGGTTTGTAGCTCAGGTTTAGGGTGTAGGTTTGCTCGCTGAGCTGTAGGTTTGTAGGTTTGATCTGCTTGTCAAACACAGCCAGAAACCCTAACCACCTTACCATACATCAAAGAAGTTTCAGAAATGACAGCCAGACTACTAAGAGCCCTCGGAATCCTAGTAGCACACAAACCCACCAACACTCTCAAACAAAAACTAACAAACTTAAAAGACCTATGGACAAAACCAACGTCATCTACAAAATTCCATGCAAGGACTGCCACAAACACTACGTAGGACAAACAGGAAGAAAGTTAGCCACCAGGATACACGAACACCAGCTAGCCACAAAAAGACACGAACCTCTCTCCCTTGTAGCCCTACACATGGATGAAAAAAACCACCATTTCGACTGGGACAACACATCTATCCTGGGACAGGCTAAGCAAAGACATGCCAGAGAATTCCTAGAGGCCTGGCATTCCAACCACAACGCCATAAACAAACACATAGATCTAGATACCATCTATCAACCCCTCAGAAAACAAACAGGAAATGACATCACCACAAGCTCCAGGAACCCCATCCAGATGAAAGATATAAATAGAAAGCAGGAGACAACAGCTTCGCTTCACTTGGAGGTCGCCACTGATGATGTTACCTAGTCAGGTAATGAAACATCTGGATATCAAACCTACAACTCAGCGAGCAAACCTACACCCTAAACTGTTGGTGTATTTTCAAAACAACCACAGGATCAGCTGCTATTACCAACATCTCATTTTCCCATGTGTGGCAATCTGGAGATCACAAAAGCTGATTGGACAGCATTTCCCCATCACCTGGTCTGCAGATGGGAGAACCTCTCATTGGACATTTAGTTATCACAGGATCACTCCAAATCTGTCATTCATCAACCACTGTCAACACAGCTTATAGTTTCATCATCAGTCATCAATTAGAGCAAAAGAAAATAATACCCTCCGACAGTGCGGCACTCCCTCAGCACTGACCCTCCGACAGTGCGGCACTCCCTCAGCACTGACCCTCCGACAGTGCCCACTCCCATAGCACTGACCCTCCGACAATGCGGCGCTCCCTCAGCACTGACCCTCCGACAGTGCCCCGCTTCCTCAGCACTGATCTTCCGACAGTGCCCCGCTCCCTCAACACTGGCCCTCCGACAGTGCGGCATTCCCTCAGCACTGACCCTCCGACAATGCGGCACTCCCTCAGCACTGACCCTCCGACAATGCGGCACTCCCATAGCACTGACCCTCCGACAGTCCGGCGCTCCCTCAGCACTGACCCTCCGACAATGCGGCACTCCCTCAGCACTGACCCTCCGACAATGCGGCGCTCCCTCAGCACTGACCCTCCGACTGTGCGGCACTCCCTCAGCACTGACCCTCCGACCGTGCGGCACTCCCTCAGCACTGACCCTCCGGCAGTGGGGCACTCCCTCAGTACTGACCCTCCAACAGTGCGGCACTCCCTCAGCACTGACCCTCCGACAGGGCGGTACTCCCTCAGCACTGACCCTCCGACAGTCCGGCGCTCTCTCAGCACTGACCCGCCAACAGTGCGGCACTCCCTCAGCACTGACCCTCTGACAGTGCCCCGCTCCCTCAGCACTGACCCTCCGACCGTGCGGCACTCCCTCAGCACTGACCCTCCGACCGTGCGGCACTCCCTCAGCACTGACCCTCCGACCGTGCGGCACTCCCTCAGCACTGACCCTCCGACAGTGCGGCACTCCCTCAGCACTGACCCTCCGACAGTCCGGCGCTCCCTCAGCACTGACCCTCCGACAGTGCGGCGCTCTCTCAGCACTGACCCTCCGACAGTGCGGCACTCCCTCAGCACTGACCCTCCAACAGTGCCCACTCCCATAGCACTGACCCTCCGACAATGCGGCGCTCCCTCAGCACTGACCCTCCGACCGTGCGGCACTCCCTCAGCACTGACCCTCCGACCGTGTGGCACTCCCTCAGCACTGACCCTCTGACAGTGCGGCACACCCTCAGCACTGAACCTCCGACCATGCGGCACTCCCTCAGCACTGACCCTCCGACCGTGTGGCACTCCCTCATCACTGACCCTCCGACAGTACGGCACTCCCTCAGTACGGCACTCCCTCAGTACTGACCCTCCGACAGTGCGGCACTTCCTCAGCACTGACCCTCCGACAGTGCGGCACTCCCTCACCACTGACCCTCCGACAGTGCAGCACTCCCTCAGCACTGACCCTCCGACAGTATGACACTGCCTTAGCACTGACCCTCCGACAGTGCGGCACTCCCTCAGCACTGACCCTCCGACAGTGCGGCACTCCCTCAGCACTGACCCTCCGACAGTGCGGCACTCCCTCAGCACTGACCCTCCAACAGTGCGGCACTCCCTCAGTACTGACCCTCCGACAGTGTGGCACTCCCTCAGCACTGACCCTCCGACAGTGCAGCGCTCCCTCAGCACTGACCCTCCGACAGTATGACACTCCCTCAGCACTGACCCTCCGACAGTGCGGCACTCCCTCAGCACTGACCCTCCGACAGTGCAGCGCTCCCTCAGCACTGACCCTCCGACAGTGCGGCACTCCCTCAGTACTGACCCTCCGACCGTGCGGCACTCCCTCAGCACTGACCCTCCGACAGTCCGGCGCTCCCTCAGCACTGACCCTCCGACAGTGCGGCGCTCTCTCAGCACTGACCCTCCGACAGTGCGGCACTCCCTCAGCACTGACCCTCCAACAGTGCCCACTCCCATAGCACTGACCCTCCGACAATGCGGCGCTCCCTCAGCACTGACCCTCCAACAGTGCCCACTCCCATAGCACTGACCCTCCGACAGTGCGGCACTCCCTCAGCACTGACCCTCCGACCGTGCGGCACTCCCTCAGCACTGACCCTCCGACCGTGTGGCACTCCCTCAGCACTGACCCTCTGACAGTGCGGCACACCCTCAGCACTGAACCTCTGACCATGCGGCACTCCCTCAGCACTGACCCTCCGACAGTACGGCACTCCCTCAGTACGGCACTCCCTCAGTACTGACCCTCCGACAGTGCGACACTCCCTCAGCACTGACCCTCCGACAGTGCGGCACTCCCTCAGCACTGACCCTCCGACAGTGCAGCACTCCCTCAGCACTGACCCTCCGACAGTATGACACTGCCTTAGCACTGACCCTCCGACAGTGCGGCACTCCCTCAGCACTGACCCTCCGACAGTGCGGCATTCCCTCAGCACTTACCCTCCGACAGTGCGGCACTCCCTCAGCACTGACCCTCCGACAGTGCGGCACTCCCTCAGCACTGACCCTCCGACAGTGCGGTGCTCTCTCAGCACTGACCCTCCAACAGTGCGGCACTCCCTCAGTACTGACCCTCCGACAGTGTGGCACTCCCTCAGCACTGACCCTCCGACAGTGCAGCGCTCCCTCAGCACTGACCCTCCGACAGTATGACACTCCCTCAGCACTGACCCTCCGACAGTGCGGCACTCCCTCAGCACTGACCCTCCGACAGTGCAGCGCTCCCTCAGCACTGACCCTCCGACAGTGCGGCACTACCTCAGTACTGACCCTCCGACCGTGCGGCACTCCCTCAGCACTGACCCTCCGACAGTCCGGCGCTCCCTCAGCACTGACCCTCCGACAGTGCGGCGCTCTCTCAGCACCGACCCTCCGACAGTGCCCCGCTCCCTCAGCACTGACCCTCCGACAGTGCGGCACTCCCTCAGCACTGACCCTCCGACCGTGCGGCACTCCCTCAGCACTGACCCTCCGGCAGTGGGGCACTCCCTCAGCACTGACCCTCCGACAGGGCGGTACTCCCTCAGCACTGACCCTCCGACAGTCCGGCGCTCTCTCAGCACTGACCCTCCAACAGTGCGGCACTCCCTCAGCACTGACCCTCCGACAGTGCCCCGCTCCCTCAGCACTGACCCTCCGACCGTGCGGCACTCCCTCAGCACTGACCCTCCGACCGTGCGGCACTCCCTCAGCACTGACCCTCCGACCGTGCGGCACTCCCTCAGCACTGACCCTCCGACAGTGCGGCACTCCCTCAGCACTGACCCTCCGACAGTCCTGCGCTCCCTCAGCACTGACCCTCCGACAGTGCGGCGCTCTCTCAGCACTGACCCTCCGACAGTGCGGCACTCCCTCAGCACTGACCCTCCAACAGTGCCCACTCCCATAGCACTGACCCTCCGACAATGCGGCGCTCCCTCAGCACTGACCCTCCGACCGTGCGGCACTCCCTCAGCACTGACCCTCCGACCGTGTGGCACTCCCTCAGCACTGACCCTCTGACAGTGCGGCACACCCTCAGCACTGAACCTCCGACCATGCGGCACTCCCTCAGCACTGACCCTCCGACCGTGTGGCACTCCCTCAGCACTGACCCTCCGACAGTACGGCACTCCCTCAGTACGGCACTCCCTCAGTACTGACCCTCCGACAGTGCGGCACTTCCTCAGCACTGACCCTCCGACAGTGCGGCACTCCCTCAGCACTGACCCTCCGACAGTGCGGCACTCCCTCAGCACTGACCCTCCGACAGTGCGGCATTCCCTCAGCACTTACCCTCCGACAGTGCGGCACTCCCTCAGCACTGACCCTCCGACAGTGCGGCACTCCCTCAGCACTGACCCTCCGACAGTGCGGCGCTCTCTCAGCACTGACCCTCCAACAGTGCGGCACTCCCTCAGTACTGACCCTCCGACAGTGTGGCACTCCCTCAGCACTGACCCTCCGACAGTGCAGCGCTCCCTCAGCACTGACCCTCCGACAGTATGACACTCCCTCAGCACTGACCCTCCGACAGTGCGGCACTCCCTCAGCACTGACCCTCCGACAGTGCAGCGCTCCCTCAGCACTGACCCTCCGACAGTGCGGCACTCCCTCAGTACTGACCCTCCGACCGTGCGGCACTCCCTCAGCACTGACCCTCCGACAGTCCGGCGCTCCCTCAGCACTGACCCTCCGACAGTGCGGCGCTCTCTCAGCACTGACCCTCCGACAGTGCGGCACTCCCTCAGCACTGACCCTCCAACAGTGCCCACTCCCATAGCACTGACCCTCCGACAATGCGGCGCTCCCTCAGCACTGACCCTCCAACAGTGCCCACTCCCATAGCACTGACCCTCCGACAGTGCGGCACTCCCTCAGCACTGACCCTCCGACCGTGCGGCACTCCCTCAGCACTGACCCTCCGACCGTGTGGCACTCCCTCAGCACTGACCCTCTGACAGTGCGGCACACCCTCAGCACTGAACCTCTGACCATGCGGCACTCCCTCAGCACTGACCCTCCGACAGTACGGCACTCCCTCAGTACGGCACTCCCTCAGCACTGACCCTCCGACAGTCCGGCGCTCCCTCAGCACTGACCCTCCGACAGTGCGGCGCTCTCTCAGCACTGACCCTCCGACAGTGCGGCACTCCCTCAGCACTGACCCTCCAACAGTGCCCACTCCCATAGCACTGACCCTCCGACAATGCGGCGCTCCCTCAGCACTGACCTTCCGACCGTGCGGCACTCCCTCAGCACTGACCCTCCGACCGTGCGGCACTCCCTCAGCACTGACCCTCCGACAGTGCGGCACCCCCTCATCACTGACCCTCCGACCGTGCGGCACTCCCTCAGCACTGACCCTCCGACAGTACGGCACTCCCTCAGTACTGACCCTCCGACAGTCCGTCGCTCCCTCAGCACTGACCCTCCGACAGTATAACACTCCCTCAGCACTGACCCTCCGACAGTATGGCACTCCCTCAGCACTGACCCTCCGACAGTGCCCCGCTCCCTCAGCACTGACCCTCCGACAGTGCGGCATTCCCTCAGCACTGACCCTCCGACAGTGCGGCACTCCCTCAGCACTGACCCTCTGACAGTGCGGCACTCCCTCAGCACTGACCCTCCGACAGTGCGGCACTCCCTCAGCACTGACCCTCCGACAGTGCGGCACTCCCTCAGCACTGACCCTCCGACAGTGCGGCACTCCCTCAGCACTGACCCTCCGACTGTGCGGCACTCCCTCAGTACTGACCCTCCGACCGTGCGGCACTCCCTCAGCACTGACCCTCCGACAGTCCGGCGCTCCCTCAGCACTGACCCTCCGACAGTGCGACGCTCTCTCAGCACTGACCCTCCAACAGTGCGGCACTCCCTCAGCACTGACCCTCCGACAGTGCCCACTCCCTCAGCACTGACCCTCCGACCGTGCGGCACTCCCTCAGCACTGACCCTCCGACAGTGCGGCACTCCCTCAGCACTGACCCTCCGACAGTGCGGCGCTCCCTCGGTAGTGCGTTGGGAGGCTGGGTCTATATTTTCTGTGACTTGAAGCCACGATATTTGGATTGTGAGGTGTGGTGCTCCTCATGAAGCTGATGTGTCTCTGAAATGACATTCCTGAAGCTGGGATTGCGTTTCCATCTGTCACCTGTAACCTCTGACCTTTGGTCATCTCTGTGCAATATTTGAGCTGGGAATGGGGTGGCCGGGTTAGGCAATGGGGTGGGTGAGGGGTCGGTGGGGTGGTTGAGGGGTGGGATGGGGTGAGTGAGGGTGGATGGAGTGGGTGAGGTGGGGGGATGGGGTGGGTGAGGAGGGGATGGGATTGGTGAGGGGGGGGATGGGGTTGGTGAGGGAGGGATGGGGTGGTTGAGGGGTGGATGGGGTGGTTGAGGGGTGGATGGGGTGGGTGAGTGATGGATGGGGTGGGTGAGGGAGAGATGGGGTGGTCGAGGGGTGGCCGGGGGGGGGAATAGGGTGGCCGGGGGGTGTAGGGCGGCCGTGGGGGGGGGGGGAAATAGGGTGGCCGGCGGGGGGGGGGGGAATGGGGTGGCCGGGTGGGGGAATGGGGTGGGTCGGGGGGGGAGTGGGGTGGTCGGGGGGATAGGGTGGCCGAGGGGGAGGTAGGGTTGCTGTGTCCAAAGTTCTGAGGGTAACAGGTCAGAGAATCTGGGGAGAAATGTTTCCTGTTCAGAGCGGGATTGATGACCAGGGGCACCGTTTTATTGTAAGGAACAGGAAGTTTGGAGGGAATTTGAGGAAATCATTTTTTGCCAGAGGGTGGTGAGAATCTGGAACTGACTGTCTGTGAGGGTGGGAGGGAGGGAGGGGCACCTTTGAAGAATTATTGAGATGATCATTTGAAGAGAGAGCACAGAAGGTTATGGGTTAAGGGCTGGGGAATGGGAATCAGATCGACAGATGTTTGATGGTCGGTAAGAACACAATGGGCTGAAAGGTCCCTTCCTGTGCTGGAAAAACTCTCTGCAATATTACTTACTGGTCTTGCTGGGCCTCAGGGAGTTTCTCTTTCTGTGAGAGAACCCACTCCTCAACGTGAGACAGAGGAGCCCTCAGCTCTGGATCCAGGTGGTCATCCCCAGGCCTGGATAACCCATCGAGTGGTAGGCCCGTGTCCTGGAGCCCGCTGGTGGGAGTGGGAGGAGGGACGGCATGTACCTGGGGGGGTGGGCTATGCTGCAGCTTCCTCTCACTCAGGGATTCCAGCTGCTGCCTTGGGCCTGAGAACACAGCCACTTCCAGGGACTCGGAGCTGTGTCTGTTTTCCTGGTCCTGGAGCAAGCTGCTGTTTGTAAAATCTTCAAAGCTGTAATATCGTTGTTCCTGAGGAAGACGCTTTGAGGTGATGCTGTAAAAAACAAACAAAATGTCAAGAAACTTATGGTGAGTCAGACACAACGGTTCACATCGAAATCCTGGGCATGCTCAGATGGTAAACCACAATCTGTTACCCGATAGAACCAGATACCGAGGAAGGGAAGGCAGTGAACAGCTGCCTGTCTCCATCTCTGGCCCCTCCAGCCAGGCCTAGTCCCAGAGTCAGAGAGACCTACAGCTCAGAAACAAAACCCTTTCAGACCATCACATCTGCACCAGTCACAAACAACGCCCTGACTATTGGAATCCCATCTCCCAGCCTTGGCATTGTAAGTACATGTCTAAACACTTCTGCCTCTCCCACCCTCTAGGCCGGGGCTTCCAGATTCCCACCACCATCTGGGTGAAATGATTTTCCCACATACCCCCTCGAAACCTCTTGTCCTTTCCCTTAGACCTAGACCCTGGTCACTAATGCCTCCAGCAAGGTGAAGCGTTTCTTCCTGTCTAGCTGCGAGTGCCTCCTCGGCACATCCTGCTTTTGTTAACTTTAAACTGCAAACACCTTCACACCAGCCATTGTCCTGATCCCCATTCCAACCATCCAACAATTCCAACAGCGAGAAGACAGAGTGCCGTGTTAGCATTCATTTCGAGAGGGCTACAATCCAAGAGGCGTGATATCCTGCTGAGGCTGTGTCAGGCTCTGGTCCGACTGTATCTGGAGTATTGTGAGCAGTTTCGGGCCCAGTATCTATGGAAGGAGTGTACTGGTGTTAGAGAGGGTCCAGAGGAGGTTTACAACAATGGTCCTGGGAATGAAAGCCTTGTCATTTGGGAAGGGGTCGAGGACTCTAGGTTTGAACTCAGTGGGGTTTAGAAGGATGGTGGGGGGTGGGGGGGGCTGACTGAAGCTTGCAGAATACTGCGAGGCCTGCAGAGAGTGGATATGGAGAACATGTTTCCACAAGTCAGAGAAACTAGAAGCCAAAGGCAGACCCTCAGAGTGAAGGGTCAACCCTTTCGAACTGAGATGGTGGGGGAAGTTTCTTCAGCCAGAGGGTGGGGAATCTGTGGAACTCATTGCCACAGAGGGCTGTGGAGGGCAGGTCATTGTGTGTATTTAAGACAGAGATAGAGAGGTTCCTGGTTAGTGAGGGGATCAAGAAAGAAGGCAAGAGAAATGGGGTTAAGAAACATGTCAGCCATGATCTAATGGCAAAGCAGCTTGATGGGCTAAATGGCCTAATACTGTTCTTATGGTCATATAGACTATGGTCACACTGTAAGGATAAAGGATGGACCATTTCGGACTGAGATGAGGAGAAATGTCTTCACCCAGAGGGTGGGGAGCCTGGGGAATTCTCTGTCACAGAGAAGCAGCTGAGGCCAAAGCATTGAACGTTTTCAAAAAGGAGATGAATATAGTTCTTAGGGCTAAAGGATCAAAGGGGCAGGAACAGGCTGGTGAGTTGGATGATCAGCCACGACCGTGCTGAACGGCAGGGCAAGGTCAAAGGGCTGAATGGTCTCTATGTTTCCGTGTGTGTGCTCACTGCATCTTCACATCAGCTCCCTGTGCTCCTGGGGTGAGGAGTCTAGCTCCTACTCTCTGTATTTCAATGTTATTCTTGTCTCCTCCTGCCGCTGAAGTTGATCATTTGAGGCTCTGTCAGTGACCGTGTTAGCCCTCAGTATCCCTGAGCAGATTCTTTGTGACCCCCACCAGCTCCTTCCCCCTCACAGTGCACAGACAGTGAATATCCTCCATTACCCTCAGCCCTTTATTTTCAGGCCCTGGGGTTTATCTGAAGGTGCAGAACAAAACCTACAACCCGGGGATTTTTCCCTGCACTCACTGCAGAATGGGGATAGCTGGGCATTTTGTGGAGCTTGACATTTTAACCCTGCGTTATTTCTTCAGTTCCCTGACATCTGAACTTTAGCAGGACAGTCTGAAACATTTAATCAAACAACAGGTTTAAATGAGAAGGAGCCCGTTTAGGGGACTCAGGGGGAGGATGTGATCCTTCATGACTTATCAATGAGAGCTTGTGAGTGTTCCCTTACTTGATCTGATTAGATTCCACACGTGCTGATTGGCTCAGAGCTCGGATCCAGCCATTCATATCCTCCTGGGTGTCAGCACTGAAATAATATGTTCTCATTCCTGGGTGTTCTGCCTATCAGCCAAAAGATCAACCATTAAAATGAGTCAACGTTTCATTCCCAAATGTTTCTCTTCTCTCTCTTTCTGCTCTAACCCTCCCGTCCCAGCTTTGGAAATGGAATGCTGTGATATAGAAGTATTCATTGTTTGATCAAGTGAATCTCTCTCAATCTCAGCGAAGGAGATGTCACTGCACTGGGAGCTGATCATTCACTCAATGCAGTGGTCTCAGCACTAACCCTTTATTGAAATAAAGGTGAGTGTTGTCACATCGCCCAGAAACATCTCCCTGGGATTGTACACTGAGGCTACCCAGTCTCCAAATTTATAGACATTGCCCATAGATCCTCAGGCAGCACCTTCCAAACCAACATCGAAAAGAACAAGTACATGGGAACACCACCCCCCTGCAAGTTCCCCTCTGAGCCACTCACCATCCTGACTTGGAAATATATCACCATCACTGGGTCATAATCCTGGAATTCCCTCCCTAAGGGGACCCACAGCACTTGGACTGCAGCAGTTTAAGAAAGCAGCTCACCCTCACCTTCTCAAGGGGCAACTAGGGGCGGGGTAATAAACATTGGCCCAGCCAGCCTGCCCAAGTCCCAAGAATGAAAAACGAAGCCAGGACCAACCTGAGCAATGGGACACTAATGTCACAGTCCACCAGGAGAGGATTATTGTCCTGGGAAGTAGCTGGCCCCAATGCTTTTGCAATATCTGAGACTGAGAATCATTTCCATTCATTGCTCGGCTTCACCTCACGATGCGTTTACATCGAAAGGAATCCCAATGCCCTGCTCCCTCCACTCTCCCAGCCCCATAGTCACTCAGAGCTGGTCCCACCTCCAACTCCACCCCACCCCCCACTCTGGACACATTCTAACGGCTTCGCCCCCATGTTTTCAAATCAAAGTTCAGAATTGGCCAGAACCTTGAAAGTGAATTTCCGGGTTATCCGATCCTGTGGACCAACAACTGAGATGGCGTAACTTGGCATCGGAATACTGCCCAGGATTCTCTCCTCCCGACTGTCTGTGGAGCGAAAGGTAAAGGGGATTAGATTCTGCTGGTTACTCTGCACCAACATAGGACCCTTACCCCAGTGATGATCTTAATCTGAAATTACAGAGTGTACAGCACTGGGCAGTGATTGGAAGGCATTATTGCAGAGATCTGAAAATGTTTTACAAAAACTAGACGACATCATTAAATCTAATCCTTTATTATGAGGTCTCTAACTTAAACTTTGCTCTGTCTGTCAGTCAGACTGGTAGTTAATCCACTAACTAGAAATGTAAATCAGATAGAGAGTATATATTTGCCTGAAATATCATATTAATGGATTTGGTTAGTTGTTAATAACTGTCCCAACACAACCCTGAAACTCACTCTCATTATGTTACACAGGCTAACACACACAAAACAACATCACATCAGTGAGCAGTAATTGGGCACGCACAGTTACCTCTGTAATAATACAAACAGAAATCCGACAGAACAAACCATCTTCTCTTCCACAATTTAAGCCCAGAGCTGTCCTGAAAAAGAAGAGAAAATTTTTAACTCACTCTTGCAGTATCCCAGTAGCTACAGAAGATGGTGCACTGAACCATCATTAAACACACAATGATTCAGAGCAAGAGACCTTGACATTGATTTATTCACAAAAGCTAACACAAGAGGGCGAGACTGACTGGGATACAGATCCTGAAGGTGCTGACTCTCACTGGGATACAATTCCTGAAGGTGCTGACTCTCACTGGGATACAGATCCTGAAGGTGCTGACTCTCACTGGGATACAATTCCTGAAGGTGCTGACTCTCACTGGGATACAGATCCTGAAGGTGCTGACTCTCACTGGGATACAATTCCTGAAGGTGCTGACTCTCACTGGGATACAGATCCTGAAGGTGCTGACTCTCACTGGGATACAATTCCTGAAGGTGCTGACTCTCACTGGGATACAGATCCTGAAGGTGCTGACTCTCACTGGGATACAGATCCTGAAGGTGCTGACTCTCACTGGGATACAGTTCCTGAAGGTGCTGACTCTCACTGGGATACAGATCCTGAAGGTGCTGACTCTCACTGGGATACAGATCCTGAAGGTGCTGACTCTCACTGGGATACAGTTCCTGAAGGTGCTGACTCTCACTGGGATACAGATCCTGAAGGTGCTGACTCTCACTGTGGAACTGTGTGTTTTGGTTTGTTTGACTTTGCTGCATGATGTCAGTGTGAGCCCTCAGACGGCGCTCTCAAAATGAAATGTGTCCGAATGTTTCTCGGTGTCAAATGCAGCGACCATTTAACCCGCCTCCACCCCATCCCCTCCCCATCCCCTCCCCGTCCCCGTCCCCTCCCCCTCCCCATCCCTGTCCGCTCCCCAACCCCGCCCCAACCCCTCCCCGTCCCCTCCCCAGCCCCTCCCCAATCCCTCTTCATCCCCTCCCCATCCCCTCCCCCCATCCCCTCCCCCCATCCCCTCCCCCCATCCCCTCCCCATCCCCTCCCCCCATCCCCTCCCCAACCCCTCCCCTCCCCATCCCCTCCCCGTCCCCTCCCATCCCCGTCCCCTCCCCATCCCCTCCCCATCCCCTCCCCCCATCCCCTCCCCATCCCCTCCCCAACTCCTCCCCTCTCCAACCTCTCTCCATCCCCTCCCCATCCCCTCCCCAACCCCTCCCCATCCCCTCCCCGTCCCCTCCCCATCCCCGTCCCCTCCCCGTCCCTTCCCCGTCCCCTCCCCATCCCTGTCCCCTCCCCATCCCCTCCCCGTCCCCTCCCCATCCCCGTCCCCTCCCCGTCCCCTCCCCGTCCCCTCCCCAACCCCTCCCCATCCCCTCCCCAACTCCTCCCCTCTCCAACCCCTCTCCATCCCCTCCCCATCCCCTCCCCATCCCCTCCCCAACCCCTCCCCATCCCCTCCCCATCCCCTCCCCAACCCCTCCCCAACTTCAACCCTTACCCTTCCCCAACCCCTCCCCATTGCCTCCCCAACCCCTACCCATCCCCACCTCCACCCAAACCTCTCCCCATCCCCACCTCCACCCCATCCCCTCTTCCCCCACAAACCTTCCCCATCCTCCCCACCCTCCCTGACATGTGACACTCACCTCCTCCCTTCACTCTCCCTCTCCCCCACCACCACCCCCCCCAACCCCCCGGTACCTGTTTGTGGAGCCAGCCCCGGATCACTGTCATTGAGTTGGGATCACGTTTTATTGCCTGTTCTCTCTTTGCGAAAGTGTGAACCTTCTTCACTCTGTGTACAGGCTAAACAACAAGAAATCTGCATTTAGATAGAGCCAGTCAATCCACTGCCTTGATCAGTCTCCAGCTCCTTCGGAGCCAGCCACCAGCCTAGGGGGACGTCTGGTTGGTTCACCAGAATGACACTGGGACTAAAAGAGTTAAATTCACAGGCTCAAGGTGTTGAATGGCCTCATCCTGTCCCTGTGGAACAGTCTCGATGGGCTGAATAGCCTCATGTCCCTGTGTAACAATGTCGAGGGGCTGAATGGCCTCCTACTGTTCCTGTGTGACTGTGTTGAGGGGCTGAATGGCCTCCTGTTCCTGAGTAACAGTGTCGAGGGGCTGAATGGCCTCCTGTCCCTGTGTAACAGTTTCAAGCGGCTGAATGGCCTCCTGTCCCTGTGTAACAGTTTCACGGGGCTGAATGGCCTCCTGTCCCTGTGTAACAGTGTCGAGGGGCTCAATGGCCTCCTGTTCCTGTGTAACAGTGTCGAGGGGCTGAATGGCCTCCTGTCCCTGTGTAACAGTGTCGAGGGGCTGAATGGCCTCCTGTCCCTGTGTAACAGTGTCCAGGGGCTCAATGGCCTCCTGTTCCTGTGTAACAGTGTCGAGGGGCTGAATGGCCTCCTGTCCCTGTGTAACAGTGTCGAGGGGCTGAATGGCCTCCTGTCCCTGTGTAACAGTGTCCAGGGGCTCAATGGCCTCCTGTTCCTGTGTAACAGTGTCGAGGGGCTGAATGGCCTCCTGTCCCTGTGTAACAGTGTCGAGGGGCTGAATGGCCTCATGTCCCTGTGTAACAGTGTCCAGGGGCTCAATGGCCTCCTGTTCCTGTGTAACAGTGTCGAGGGGCTGAATGGCCTCATGTCCCTGTGTAACAGTGTCGAGGGGCTGAATGGCCTCCTGTTCCTGTGTAACAGTGTCGAGGGGCTGAATGGCCTCATGTCCCTGTGTAACAGTGTCGAGGGGCTGAATGGCCTCCTGTCCCTGTGTAACAGTGTCGAGGGGCTGAATGGCCTCCTGTTCCTGTGTAACAGTGTCGAGGGGCTGAATGGCCTCCTGTCCCTGTGTAACAGTGTCGAGGGGCTGAATGGCCTCATGTCCCTGTGTAACAGTATCGAGGGGCTGAATGGCCTCATGTCCCTGTGTAACAGTATCGAGGGGCTGAATGGCCTCCTGTCCCTGTGTAACAGTATCGAGGGGCTGAATGGCCTCCTGTCCCTGTGTAACAGTGTCGAGGGGCTGAATGGCCTCCTGTCCCTGTGTCACAGTGTCGAGGGGCTGAATGGCCTCCTGTCCCTGTGGAACAGTGTCGAGGGGCTGAATGGCCTCCTGTCCCTGTGGAACAGTGTCGAGGGGCTGAATGGCCTCCTGTCCCTGTGTAACAGTATCGAGGGGCTGAATGGCCTCCTGTCCCTGTGTAACAGTATCGAGGGGCTGAATGGCCTCCTGTCCCTGTGTAACAGTATCGAGGGGCTGAATGGCCTCCTGTCCCTGTGTAACAGTGTCGAGGGGCTGAATGGCCTCCTGTCCCTATGTAACAGTGTCGAGGGGCTGAATGGCCTCCTGTCCCTGTGTAACAGTGTCGAGGGGCTGAATGGCCTCCTGTCCCTGTGTAACAGTGTCGAGGGGCTGAATGGCCTCCTCCTGTTCCTTTGGGCCAGTATAGGGCACCTGGTGATTGTGTTTCCTGGAATCGGACACAGTTGGAGTTGGGATGAAGCTGTGGGACCAGGGGATTCGGGATTTGTTGTCCGGGTCGATGGCAGAGGATGGATTTGAATGCCTGTTTGCTAACCTTTGACCCCAGCGAGGTGTTGACCGAGGAGATGGTGACCATGCTGGACGTTTGGCTCAATCCACTCCAAGGCCTGTCCTGAGACATGGTCCTGATCAGCCTGAAAGATCCAGAGAAAGGTGTTCAATATCGGCCAGTTCCCCGCTCCCCGACACACAGCACCCCCCCCCCCCCCCCACCCCCCCCCCCTCTCCCTGCACACTCACTCACACCGGGACTGACACTAACACTTTCATATCTACACAATGTACACACTCCATTAAAGGGACAGTCCCTGCCCAGTGCTGGTGGGAGTTAAATAAAGGCACAGGCCCACTTTATATCTCTCCCCCCTCGCAGCCTCACGCTGTGTTCCACAAAGAATCCAATTTAACTCAAAAAGAAATGGAGAGAGAAAAATCTCTCCTTTCTGAGGAACCAGTTCACCAGGAATTGAATGTCCCAGTCTGAATGACGGACACGACCAGATGTGACTGTGTGTGTCGGATTTTCCGAAGCAAGGAAAAGACAGAGCAGATTGCCAGCAGCAACCACAACCCCACCACCACCGCCCTCACCCCAGCCTACTCCAGGGCGTCACGTCCAGGGTGCAGCCGCACGGGATCGGGAGCCAGAAAACAAACCGCCCCAACCCCAAAAACCCCCATCGAGCAAAGAAAACAAAGCACTCTGCATAAACCGATCCTCAACATCACAAGAGGGTTCTCACACTTCTCATTTCAAGAAATACACTGACAGAGCATTGCACTGTCCGAGGGTCAGTGCTGAGGGAGTGGGCACTGTCGGAGGGTCAGTGCTGAGGGAGTGGGCACTGTCGGAGGGTCAGTGCTGAGGGAGCGCCGCACTGTTGGAGGGTCAGTGCTGAGGGAGCGCCGCACTGTTGGAGGGTCAGTGCTGAGGGAGTGGGCACTGTCAGACGGTCATGCTGAGGGAGTGCCGCACTATCAGAGGGTCAGTGCTGAGGGAGTGCCACACTGTCAGAGGGTCAGTGCTGAGAGAGTGCCGTACTGTCGGACGGTCAGTGCTGAGGGAGTGCCACACTGTCGGAGGGTCAGTGCTGAGGGAGTGGGCAGTGTTGGAGGGTCAGTGCTGAGGGAGTGCCACACTGTCGGAGGGTCAGTGCTGAGGGAGTGCCACACTGTCAGAGGGTCAGTGCTGAGGGAGTGGGCACTGTCGGAGGGTCAGTGCTGAGGGAGTGGGCACTGTCGGAGGGTCAGTGCTGAGGCAGTGGGCACTGTCAAAGGGTCAGTGCTGAGGGAGTGGGCACTGTCGGAGGGTCAGTGCTGAGGGAGTGGGCACTGTCGGAGGGTCAGTGCTGAGGGAGTGGGCACTGTCGGAGGGTCAGTGCTGAGGCAGTGGGCACTGTCAAAGGGTCAGTGCTGAGGGAGTGGGCACTGTCGGAGGGTCATGCTGAGGGAGTGCCACTTTGGTCCCTTTTATATCTTTCCCCTCTCACCCTAAACCTATGCTCTCTAGTTCTGGACTCCCTCACCCCAGGGAATAGGCTTTGTCTATTTATCCTGTCCATGCAGAGAGTCACAGAGCCATACAGTATAGAAATATTCTGATTTTCTTCAACTCTGCTTTGAATGTTTTGTTGGACTTTGAGCTGACTCTGGTTCAGAGTTTATCCCTGAGATGAAAGGACAAAATTCTTCCAGGCTGTACGTCATTCACTGAGCGTCCTTTAGCCTTCAGTCTGGCACAGACCCAGGGCCTGCGCCCAGGGGACAATGATGGAACTTGTCACACTGACCTTTCCAAATGAAAGGAGGGTTTTGGGGGAAACCTTTAGCTCCTGGGGGTGAGAGCTGGGTGGTGAAAGCAGCTACAGAGTTTGGGAGCATTGACAATGGCCCCTTGATGGTGTCAGTGTGAATGGGAGATGGAAGAAGGCTGGTTTACAGAGCTGTGTCTGGACGACGATGCCTGTTCGTTGCAATTACAGAGAAATCCCTGGCTCTTCCTTCCCACCAGCTCATCCGAAATTCCACTGCCAACTCCGAGACAACAACTGGATCACAGCCAGCATCGTCAGAGCGAGATTGGTTAGTGGTGGGGGAGAGAGATGGGAGGAGAAGGAGGGAGAGAAATGGGGGATGAGATGGATTGATCAGGGAAGAGAGCTGGAGAGTGGAGGAAAGGGGGCAAATGGATTGGAGTAATGAGGGGAGAGAGCGCGAGAAATGGAAGAAGAGGTGGAGAGAAAAAGATGGAGGAATGGGGAAAGAGATGGAGCAGGGACCAGAGATGGATTGACGAGGGGAGAGAGTAGGAGAGAACAGGACTTTAGAGGAAATTCCAGGCCCAATAAACCGTGTGTCCAAAAACAGCCACTGACCATTTGAGCCTGAAGGTGATAGCCATGGGGGGAGAGAGAGACAGAGGGACAGAGAGAGAGAGAGAGAGAGAGAGATGATTAGTGATCATGTGTGGGGCAAGGTGAGAGTTGATAAGGTTTCCATGAACTACCACAGTTCACATACAGATTGACCCCACACACTGGGATCTTGCTGTACCACACTGGAACCAACTAAGCAAACTCACACCCCCACAGTCTAACTGACCCCTACAGTCAAACTGACCCCTACAGTCAAACTGACCTCCACAGTCTAACTGACCCCCACAGTCTAACTGACCCCTACAGTCTAACTGACCCCTACAGTCGAACTGACCCCCACGGTTGAACTGACCCCTATGGCCTAACTGACCCTCACAGTCTAACTGACCCCTACAGTCTAACTGATCCCCATAGTCTAACTGACCTCCACAGTCTAACTGACCCCTACAGTTGAATTGACCCCTACAGTCTAATTGATACTCACAGTCTAACTGACCCCTATGGTCTAACTGACCCCTACAGCCTAACTTACCCCTACAGTCTAACTGACCCCTACAGTCTAACTGACCCCCACAATCTAACTGACCCCCACAATCTAACTGACCCTCACAGTCGAACTGACCCCCACAGTTTAACTTAACCCTACAGTCTAACTGACACTACAGTCTAACTGACCCTCAGTCTAACTGACCCCTACAGTCGAACTGACCCCTACTGTCGAACTGACCCCTATGGTCTAATTGACCCTTACAGTCTAACTGACCCCTACAGTCTAACTGACCCCTACAGTTGATCTGACCCCTATGGTCTAACTGACCCTTACAGTCTAACTGACCCCGAGGGATTTGCGATCTGCCTGTGGGGACAAGATCAATCATTTCAAAGGTTAAAGGTGAGTGTAAATGAGGCTGTTGTGGTAATGTCCCAGGTGGGAGCAGGTTCAAGTCCCACCTGCTTCGGACTTGTGTCAGAACATTCCTGAACAGGGTGTTTCCAATAATTCAAGAAAGGATGTTGTGAAACTTGAAAGGGTTCAGAAAAGATTTACAAGGATGTTGCCAGGGTTGGAGGATCTGAGCTATAGGGAGAGGCTGAACAGGCTGGGGCTGTTTTCCCTGGAGCGTCGGAGGCTGAGGGGTGACCTTATAGAGGTTTACAAAATTATGAGGAGCCTGGATAGGATAAATAGACAAGGTCTTTTCCCTGGGGTCGGGGAGTCCAGAAAGAGAGTGCATAGGTTTAAGGTGAGAGGGAAATATTTAAAAGGGACATAAGGGGCAACATTTTCACACAGAGGGTGGTACGTGTATGGAATGAGCTGCCAGAGGAAGTGGTGGAGGCTGGTACAATTGCAACATTTAAAAGGCATTTGGATGGGTATATGAATAGGAAGGGTTTGGAGGGATATGGGCCGGGTGCTGGCAGATGGGACTAGATTGGTTTGGGATATCTGGTCAGTATGAATGAGTTGGACCGAAGGGTCTGTTTCCGTGCTGTACATCTCTATGACTCCATGACATTAGGAGCACCTTTCCCAGGATCCTTGAGTCATCAGATCCCCCTCTCTGACTGCAGCCCACTGGTTTCAAACATTGCTCATGTAATTCACAAAGACAGCGACAAATTCAATCTCCCAACCTGTGCTGGGATCTCTGATCCTGTGCTGGGATCTCTGATTAAATGCTGGATTTGATGTGTCTGTGTTTCTGTTCAGTGAGAGGGATCTGTCTGAGCTTCTTTCAGATCTTTCCCTTGTCGTGGGATGAATTTGTCCCTCAGGCTTAATACGTCTGTTTAAACCAGTAACATTCGAAACAGGGATCTGGTTCAGTGCTGGTTAAAATAATCCCACTACCTGAACTGAAATATATCGAGAACTCAGGAGATGACATTGAGAATAACCTAATTGTGGGTAATGTCAGTAAAAATACCTTAACCCCTCAAGGGACTGCTCTTCACTGTTTCCAACTGACCTGTTTTCTAAGAAAAACACCTCCAAGTGCAGGTCCTAATCAGGTCCCTGCCCCCCGCATTTCAGCTCACCCTAACTCCACTGGAGAAAGCCCCTGTGTTTCACCAGAAACTAACGATTCTTTGAAAAACCAATCTACTGGGACAAACCAGTACCACGACCCCAAACCCACCCTAACCCTAACCCTAAACCCTAACCCTAACCCTAAACCCTAACCTTAACTCTCTGCTTTCCTTGGACCTCATCTACACGAGAGAGAGTGAGATAGATGACAAAGTAAGAGAGAGAAAAGATTGATAGACAGAAGGAAAAGGACAAAGACAGAGCCAACAAGAGAGAAAGACAGAGAGATAGGAAGAGGAACAGAGAGAGAGATAGCAAGAACAGGAGAGGTAGAATGAGAAAAAGTGAGAATGAGACAGTGAGCAGAAAAGAGAGAGAGAGAAAAAAAAAACAAGTGAGAGAGACAGATTGCAGAATAGAGACAGAAAAAGAGAGAGAGAGACAGAAGGACGGAGTTACAGAATGACAGAAGGGAACAGAGATACAGACAGAGAGAGAGAGGAAGTCGGGGCTAAATGCTGGCATCACACCATGAATTCACAAAGAAGTTTGTCTGTTTACAAACTAAGAGCAGATTAAGGATGTGGAATGGTGCCTGGTTCCCTTGCTCGATGGGTTAGTGTGTGAGCCACTGATAATCTGCATGTCGATGGGACAGGATTCTCACCAAACACTGACCCCAATCCCTACTCACTCCTGGCCTGCGAGGGGAAGCTGAATGGCTCAGGAAATTCTCCCAAAAAGATCGATGAGGTTGGACTCTACAAAAACATGGCGGTGGGTTGTTGTGGTGGGGGGGTGGAGGGGGTTCCAGGAAGTGGGACATATGCCCCGTGGAGCCATGTCCCTTTCCCAGAGACTGTTATCCCAGGAATGACGGAGCAACATGATAACAGCCGTTGGACTCAGTTAGCCCAGCACCTGCTCGCTAAATTTCACAATCTTCACTGAATTTACTCACCGTGGGATTGGCTGGAGCTGGTAATCTAGGTCGATCTCCACTGAGCTCCAACAAGTAGATCCGAGACACCCAGCAGCTCCCCCCCACCCTCCCCCAGCATTAATCAGGGCTGAGAGCCCCCTCTTCACTTGCCCGTTTCCCTGGTGAAACAGAGGGATCGGTTTGGCCCTTACCTTTGGCAGTGATACCTCACACCGAGTCCTTGTTGTCTTTGCCAGGGATCAGTAACGATTCTGAAAGGCTGCAGTCTCTCTAGTCATCAGCTCTCATTCCTCAGCACTCGCCTACACATCATTTATTCTGCAGAACTATTTCAGGACCAGACACAGCTAGCAATTCACAATCAGACACATGGCAACTGTACCATGTCCACAGCCTGTCGGATAAAATATTATAATTATCCCCCACCTCCCACAACGTTTTAACTCTCTCAGTCCCTGATTCACAACAAATCACAGCTCAGTCCTCAGCTTATGAATCTTCTGCTCATTATGAAATAAGGTGAGAGATTTTACTGCGAGACATTGAATATATTAATTACACACCCTGTCAGAGTCTGTCGTCACCTTCAAACACACAGCAGTCAGGTTTGGGATGATGTTATGTGCAGGCTGTGTCTAGGAGCTGGTCACTAATTCACAGGAGAGTTGGGCAGATCTCCTCAATCCTGGACAATGTTTACCCCTCAATCCACATCACAAACTGGATCTCCTGGCCACTGTTACATCACTGTTTGTGCACAAGCTCCAATCTTACATTACACCAGGGATTACAATTTGAGAAAGGTCTTCATTGACTGTAACATTCTTGGGGATTTATGAAAAGCAAAAACAAAAGTGTCCAACCAGAAAATGAACATCTTTGACATCATTCCCATTAAACACCATCCCTATTGAATACTGTCCCCAGTAAACAACGTTGCCATTAAATACCATCCCCATTAGACACTGTCCCCTTTAAACACCATCACCATTAAACACTGTCCCCACTTAACACTAACCCCATTAAATGCTGTCCCCTTTGAACACTGACCCCATTAAAACCAGTCCCCATTAAACACCATCCCCATTAGATACTGTCCCCATCAATCACTGTCTCCATTGAACACCATCCTCGTTGAATACTATGTACATTAAACACCATCCCCATTAAACACCATCCCCATTGTACACTGTCCCAATTAAACACCATCCCCATTAAACACCATCCCCATTGTACACTGTCCCAATTAAACACCATCCCCATTAAACACCATCCCCATCAAACACCATCCCCATTGTACACTGTCCCAATTAAACACCATCCCCATTAAACACCATCCCCATTGTACACTGTCCCAATTAAACACCATCCCCATTAAACACCATCCCCATTGTACACTGTCCCAATTAAACAGTCCCTATCGATCATTTCCAAGACAGGGACAGCATGGGGTTAGATACAAAAAGAAACTCCTGATTGTCTTTTAACTAAACTGCAGAGAGAGGGGGCAGTGAGGGGAGGGCAGAGAGAGGGGGTAGTGAGAGGGGGGCAGAGAGAAGGGGCAGTGAGAGGGGGGCAGAGAGAGGGGGCAGTGAGAGGGGGGCAGAGAGAGGGGACAGTGAGAAGGGGGCAGAGAGAGGGGACAGTGAAAAGGGTCAGTGAGAGGGGGACAGAGAGAGGAGGCAGTGAGAGGGGGTCAGAGAGAGGGGGCAGTGAGAAGGGTCGGTGAGAGGGGGTCAGAGAGAGAGGGATAGGGAGAGGGGGACAGAGAGAGGGGTCAGTGAGAGGGGGCAGTGAGAGGGGAACAGAGAGAGGGGGACAGAGAGAGGCGACAGCGAGAGGAGGACAGAGAGACGGGTCAGTGAGAGGGGTCAGAGAGAGGGGGCAGTGAGAGGGGTCAGTGAGGGGGACAGAGAGAGGGGGACAGAGAGAGGGGGACAGAGAGAGGGGTCAGTGAGAGGGGGCAGAGAGAGAGGGACAGAGAGAGGGGTCAGTGAGAGGGGGACAGAGAGAGGGGGACAGAGAGAGGGGGACAGAGAGAGGGGGCAGTGAGAGGGGGACAGAGAGAGGGGGACAGAGAGAGGGGGACAGAGAGAGGGGTCAGTGAGAGGGGGACAGAGAGAGGGGGAGAGAGAGAGGGGTCAGTGAGAGGGGGACAGAGAGAGGGGGACAGAGAGAGGGGGAGAGAGAGAGGGGGCAGTGAGAGGGGGACAGAGAGAGGGGGACAGAGAGAGGGGGACAGAGAGGGGGGGGCAGAGGGAGGGGGCAGTGAGGGGGGTCCAGAGAGAGGGGGACAGAGAGAGGGGTCAGTGAGAGGAGGACAGAGAGAGGGGTCAGTGAGAGGGGGACAGAGAGAGGAGGCAGTGAGAGGGGGACAGAGAGAAGGGGACAGAGAGAGGGGTCAGTGAGAGGGGACAGAGAGAGGGGGACAGAGAGAGGGGGACAGAGAGAGGGGGACAGAGAGAGGGGGGGGCAGAGAGAGGGGGCAGTGAGGGGGGTCCAGAGAGAGGGGGACGGAGAGAGGGGTCAGTGAGAGGGGGACAGAGAGAGGGGTCAGTGAGAGGGGGACAGAGAGAGGAGGCAGTGAGAGGGGGACAGAGAGAGGGGGACAGAGAGAGGGGGACAGAGAGAGGAGGACAGAGAGAGGGGTCAGTGAGAGGGGACAGAGAGAGGGGGACAGAGAGAGGGGTCAGTGAGAGGGGGACAGAGAGAGGGGGCAGTGAGAGGGGGACAGAGAGAGTGGGGCAGTGAGAGGGGGACAGAGAGAGGGGGCAGTGAGAGGGGGACAGAGAGAGAGGGACAGAGAGAGGGGTCAGTGAGAGGGGGACAGAGAGAGGCGACAGAGAGAGGGGTCAGTGAGAGGGATCAGTGAGAGGGGTCAGTGAGACAGGGACAGAGAGAGGCGACAGAGAGAGGGGGACAAAGGGGGGGGACAGAGAGAGGGGGACAGAGAGAGAGGGACAAAGAGAGGGGGACAGAGAGAGGGGGACAGAGAGAGGGGACAGAGAGAGGGGGACAGAGAGAGGGGGACAGAGAGAGGAGGGACAGAGAGAGGGGAACAGAGAGAGGGGGCAGTGAGAGGGGGACAGAGAGAGGGGGACAGAGAGAGGGGGACAGAGAGGGGGGGGGCAGAGAGAGGGGGCAGTGAGGGGGGTCCAGAGAGAGGGGGACGGAGAGAGGGGTCAGTGAGAGGGGGACAGAGAGAGGGGGACAGAGAGAGGGGGACAGAGAGAGGAGGACAGAGAGAGGGGTCAGTGAGAGGGGACAGAGAGAGGGGGACAGAGAGAGGGGTCAGTGAGAGGGGGACAGAGAGAGGGGGCAGTGAGAGGGGGACAGAGAGAGTGGGGCAGTGAGAGGGGGACAGAGAGAGGGGGCAGTGAGAGGGGGACAGAGAGAGAGGGACAGAGAGAGGGGTCAGTGAGAGGGGGACAGAGAGAGGCGACAGAGAGAGGGGTCAGTGAGAGGGATCAGTGAGAGGGGTCAGTGAGACAGGGACAGAGAGAGGCGACAGAGAGAGGGGGAAAAAGAGGGGGGGACAGAGAGAGGGGGACAGAGAGAGAGGGACAAAGAGAGGGGGACAGAGAGAGGGGGACAGAGAGAGGGTCCAGAGAGAGGGGGACGGAGAGAGGGGTCAGTGAGAGGGGGACAGAGAGAGGGGGACAGAGAGAGGGGGACAGAGAGAGGAGGACAGAGAGAGGGGTCAGTGAGAGGGGACAGAGAGAGGGGGACAGAGAGAGGGGTCAGTGAGAGGGGGACAGAGAGAGGGGGCAGTGAGAGGGGGACAGAGAGAGTGGGGCAGTGAGAGGGGGACAGAGAGAGGGGGCAGTGAGAGGGGGACAGAGAGAGAGGGACAGAGAGAGGGGTCAGTGAGAGGGGGACAGAGAGAGGCGACAGAGAGAGGGGTCAGTGAGAGGGATCAGTGAGAGGGGTCAGTGAGACAGGGACAGAGAGAGGCGACAGAGAGAGGGGGACAAAGAGGGGGGGACAGAGAGAGGGGGACAGAGAGAGAGGGACAAAGAGAGGGGGACAGAGAGAGGGGGACAGAGAGAGGGGACAGAGAGAGGGGGACAGAGAGAGGGGGACAGAGAGAGGAGGGACAGAGAGAGGGGAACAGAGAGAGGGGGCAGTGAGAGGGGGACAGAGAGAGGGGGACAGAGAGAGGGGAACAGAGAGAGGGGGACAGAGAGAGGGGGACAGAGAGAGGGGGCAGTGAGAGGGGGACAGAGAGAGGGGGACAGAGAGAGAGGGACAAAGAGAGGGGGACAGAGAGAGGGGGACAGAGAGAGGGTCCAGAGAGAGGGGGACGGAGAGAGGGGTCAGTGAGAGGGGGACAGAGAGAGGGGGACAGAGAGAGGGGGACAGAGAGAGGAGGACAGAGAGAGGGGTCAGTGAGAGGGGACAGAGAGAGGGGGACAGAGAGAGGGGTCAGTGAGAGGGGGACAGAGAGAGGGGGCAGTGAGAGGGGGACAGAGAGAGTGGGGCAGTGAGAGGGGGACAGAGAGAGGGGGCAGTGAGAGGGGGACAGAGAGAGAGGGACAGAGAGAGGGGTCAGTGAGAGGGGGACAGAGAGAGGCGACAGAGAGAGGGGTCAGTGAGAGGGATCAGTGAGAGGGGTCAGTGAGACAGGGACAGAGAGAGGCGACAGAGAGAGGGGGAAAAAGAGGGGGGGACAGAGAGAGGGGGACAGAGAGAGAGGGACAAAGAGAGGGGGACAGAGAGAGGGGGACAGAGAGAGGGGACAGAGAGAGGGGGACAGAGAGAGGGGGACAGAGAGAGGAGGGACAGAGAGAGGGGAACAGAGAGAGGGGGCAGTGAGAGGGGGACAGAGAGAGGGGGACAGAGAGAGGGGAACAGAGAGAGGGGGACAGAGAGAGGGGAACAGAGAGAGGGGGCAGTGAGAGGGGGACAGAGAGAGGGGGACAGAGAGAGGGGTCAGTGAGAGGGGGACAGAGAGAGGGGGCAGTGAGAGGGGGACAGAGAGATGGGTCAGTGAGAGGGATCAGTGAGAGGGGTCACTGAGAGGGGACAGAGAGAGGTGACAGAGAGAGGGGGACAGAGAGAGGGGGACAGAGAAAGGGGAACAGAGAGAGAGGGACAAAGAGAGGGGTCAGTGAGAGGGGGACAGAGAGAGGGGGCCCAGGGGAGTGGAGGGATGGGGCAGAAGTGTTGATATGGGCTGGGTTCCAGTCGAAGGTTTTCAGTGAGTTTGATGAACGAAGTGTTGAGTTGCAATTGTAGGCGTCAGAATTCCATGAGCATTCCACAGTCAGCTGGTCTGTTTTTGTAGCTGTCTTCACATGGAGCAGGAATCTGATACCTCTGTACCAGTTTGGAGTCTATTACCCAGAGCAAGCTGGGGCATCAGCCTGAACTGTGTGACCATACAAGGTCAAACTAAACCCCCCGTGATCCACAGCCTCTTCATTGGTCTGTGTTTGTCACATCTCATTCCCATCTCATTAGCTTTTCCAATGTTGTTCTGATTTCTCCAGTAGTTGCAGGATCAGAGCTCCCTGACAAAGCCTCCACTTCTCTTCTAATCTCAAGAAGAAAGAGAAATGGGAATAGGCCATTCAGCCCCTTGAGCCTGTTCCACATGTTGCACAGTGACTGTATTCATAGCCCCTGCCCCCCCAGTCCTTCCTTCCTGGCCATCTCTCTGCCCCTGTTCCAAACTTCACCCCCCCACCCCCCCAAGCCCACACCACCCCCCCCACCCCCCCAAGCCTCAGAATCATCCCCAACACAGGGAAGAGGACTGTAGCCACAAAATAAATCCCTGAGTCTGCAACAGGTGAAGGGGGCAATAAGAAGCTACAATGTACATAGGCATCCCTGGGAACAGAGTATTGAGGGACTGAGTGGCCTCTTCCTGTTTCACTGGAACAGGCTTCAAGGGGGGGAATGGCCTCCCATTTCTGTGGAATAGGGCAGATGTGTTGGGAGTGAGTGGGAGGACGGTGCCTGAAATTCCAGTCATTCTCCGGAATGTAACCAAACACGTCAGTGGAATCTGAGAGTCCGGTCACAGATAATTCACAGCGTCTGGGCCCAGGCCAGAGCCATTCCCCAGAGATTACCACAGCCCCTGGTCACCCTCCCTCTGGGGGACAGGGTACAGGGGCTGGGGGAGAGGAGGGAGGCTGGGGGAGGGGGAGAGGGGCTGGAGTAGGGGGAGAGGGGCTGGGGGAGGGGGAGAGGGGCTGGAGTAGGGGGAGAGGGGATGTGGGAGGGGGAGAGAGGCTGGGGGAGGGGGAGAGAGTCTGGGGGAGGGGGAGAGGGGCTGGAGTAGAGGGAGAGAGGCTGGGGGAGGGGGAGAGGGGCTGGGGAAGGGGGAGAGAGGCTGGGGAGGGGGAGAGGAGCTGGGGGAGGGGGAGAGAGGCTAGGGGAGGGGGAGAGGAGCTGGAGTAGGGGAGAGAGGCTGGGGGAGGGGGAGAGGGGCTGGAGTAGAGGGAGAGAGGCTGGGGGAGGGGGAGAGGAGCTGGGGGAGGGGGCAAGAGAGGCTAGGGGAGGGGGAGAGGGGCAGGGGGAGGGAGGCTGGGGGAGGGGGAGAGGAGCTGGAGTAGGGGGAGAGGGGCTGTGGGAGAGGGACCGTGGCTGGAGAAGGGGGAGAGGAGCTGGAGTAGGGGGAGAGAGGCTAGGGGAGGGGGAAAGGAGCTGGAGTAGGGGGAGAGAGGCTAGGGGAGGGGGAAAGGAGCTGGAGTAGGGGGAGAGAGGCTGGGGGAGGGGGAGAGGAGCTGGAGTAGGGGGAGAGGGGCTGGGGGAGTGGGAGAGGAGCTGGAGTAGGGGGAGAGAGGCTGGGGGAGGGGGAAAGGGGCTGGGGGAGAGGGAGAGGAGCTGGAGTAGGGGGAGAGGGGCTCTGGGAGGGGAGGGAGGCTGGGGAAGGGGAATAGGAATTGGGGTGGGGGGAGTTAAGGGGCTGCGATTCTAAGTGAACTAAATTTAATTGGAAATTTTCAAACGGAGAAGCTGATGGGTGCAGCTGAGGCCGGAGTGAAACAGCCTCCGTGGGTCAGTGAGATCTCAGACTGGGAGGACAACAGACAAAGAGACATTGAAGCAAATCGCCAACTCCCAGAATAAAAGATATTTGTTATATTCCAAAACAAAGCAGCAATTCATAGAGGCAAGATTTGACCATTCAGCCCGTCAATCCTGTTCAGTGAGATCTATCTGCCAATCTTTTTCCCATTTCCTTCAGTGAACAGAAATGTTCCAGTTTTAAAAAGAACAATTATTCTTGAATCACCTGGGTATGAGAGTTTGGAACTATTTACACCCTCTGAGTAGAGACTGGTTCCTAAATTCACTTCCAAAAAGGTTTTGCGATTTTACACCTTGACCCTTGACCCTGAACCAGGGGGAACCATTCATCACGACTTGACCAATCTGTCCCTCTCAATTCCATGAGAAATCCAGATCAAATCATCACATGACCCTCCAATGTCATATAAGCTTCTCTTGTCAATTTGAACCTCAGATATCTTTCTGGTAAATGTTCCCATCGTTCCCTCTGAGCTGCTTCCCAAAGTATGAAATCTGAAACTGTGCACGACCGTCCTGTTATACCCAGGGTTTGTACTCACTGAGGTTTCCCTTTAGAAAGAACCTTGCAAACCCACAACCGCTACCATGTAGGAGGACAGGGGCAGCCGACACATGGGCACACCACCCCCTGCAAGCTCCCCTCCAAATCACACACCATCCTGACTTGGGCGGCATGGTGGCACAGTGGTTAGCACTGTTGCCTCACAGCGCCAGAGACCCGGTTCAGTTCCCACCTCAGGCGACTGACTGTGTGGAGTTTGCATGTTCTCCCCGTGTCTGCGTGGGTTTCCTCTGGGTGCTCCGGTTTCCTCCCACAGTCACAAACATGTGCAGGTCAGGTGAATTGGCCATGTTAAAGTGCCCGTAGTGTTAGGTAAGGGGTAAATGTAGGGGTATGGGTGGGTTGCGCTTCGGTGGGTCGGTGTGGACTTGTTGGGCCGAAGGGCCTGTTTCCACACTGTAAGTAATCTAATCTAATCTAATCTAATCTAATCTAATCACTGTTCCTCCAGCGTCACTGGGTCAGAATCCTGGAACTTGCTCCCTAACAGTTCTGGTTCAAGAAGGCAGCTCACCAGCATTTTCTTCCAGAGCAGTTTAGGAGCAGGCATTGAATGCTGGCTCAGTCAGTGACAACACGGCCCATGGACAAATTTTTAAAACATAAAACATTCCTTCTACCCACCCTTTACAATGCTCTCTGATGTAAGGCCAACGTTCCAGTAGCCTTTCTGATGACATTGAATGATCCTTGGATTGGAATTTCAGCGACTTTGTTTCTCACTGTTGGTCATTTAGAAAGTACTCCATTGTATCCATTGTATTATAAATACACTGAAATACATTGGTCAAAACTTGGTGCATTCACTCATCCTGTTGATAGCTCTGTGTAATTTAACACTTCCCACCATTCTGCTTAAATTGTCACTATCTTTGTTACAGGAATAAATTTGGACACTAATTTCCAAACTATCGTTCAACATGATCCCATTCCTATTCAATTTATTTTCTCCCCGGTTTTCACCACAACTCTGAAACAGTTACAACCCTCACTGGGATACGGTTCCTGAAGGGACTGGCTCTCACTGGCATACAGTTCCCGAAGGTGCTGGCTCTCACTGGGATACAGTTCCTGAAGGAACTGACTCTCACTGGGATACAGTTCCTGAAGGAACTGACTCTCACTGGGATACAGTTCCTGAAGGTGCTGACTCTCACTGGGATACGGTTCCTGAAGGGACTGGCTCTCACTGGGATACAGTTCCTGAAGGAGTTGACTCTCACTGGAATACAGTTCCCGAAGGTGCTGGCTCTCACTGGGATACAGTTCCTGAAGGAGCTGACTCTCACTGGGATACAGTTCCTGAAGGGGCAGACTCTGACTGGGATACAGTTCCTGAAGGTGCTGGCACTCACTGGGATACAGTTCCTGAAGGAGCTGACTCTCACTGGGATACAGTTCCTGAAGTGACTGGCTCTCACTGGGATACAGTTCCTGAAGTGACTGGCTCTCACTGGGATACAGTTCCTGAAGGTGCTGACTTTCACTGGGATACAGTTCCTGAAGGTGCTCACTCTCACTTGGATACGGTTCCTGAAGGTGCTAACTCTCACTGGGATACAGTTCCTGAAGGTACTGACTCTCATTGGGATACAGTTCCTCAAGGTGCTGACTCTCATTGGGATACAGATCCTGAAGAGGCTGTCTCTCACTGGGACACAGTTCCTGAAGGGGCTGACTCTCACTGGGATACGGTTCCTCACGGTGCTGACTCTCACTGGGATACAGTTCCTGAAGGTGCTGACTTTCACTGGGATACAGTTCCTGAAGGGGCTGACTCTCACTGGGATACAGTTCCTGGAGTGACTGGCTCTCACTGGGATACAGTTCCTGTAGGGGATGAATCTCACTGGGATACAGTTCCGGAATGTGCTGACTCACACTGGGATACAGTTCCAGAAGGAGATGACTCTCACTGGGATACAGTTCCTGAAAGGTCTGACTCTCACTGGGATACGGTTCCTGAAGGTGCTGACTCTCACTGCAATACGGTTCCTGAAGGGGCTCTCTCTCACTGCGATACAGTGCCTGAAGGGACTGACTCTCACTGGGATACAGTTCCCGAAAGGGGCTGTCTCTCACTGGGATACAGTTCCTGAAGGAGCTGCCTCTCACTGGGATACAGTTCCTGAAGTTGCTGACTGACTGGGAGACGGTTCCTGAAGGTGCTGACTCTCACTGGGATACAGTTCCTGAAGGTGCTGACTCTCACTGGGATACGGTTCCTGAAGGGACTGGCTCTCACTGGGATACAGTTCCTGAAGGAGTTGACTCTCACTGGAATACAGTTCCCAAAGGTGCTGGCTCTCACTGGGATACAGTTCCTGAAGGAGCTGACTCTCACTGGGATACAGTTCCTGAAGGGGCAGACTCTGACTGGGATACAGTTCCTGAAGGTGCTGGCTCTCACTGGGATACAGTTCCTGAAGGAGCTGACTCTCACTGGGATACAGTTCCTGAAGTGACTGGCTCTCACTGGGATACAGTTCCTGAAGTGACTGGCTCTCACTGGGATACAGTTCCTGAAGGTGCTGACTTTCACTGGGATACAGTTCCTGAAGGTGCTCACTCTCACTTGGATACGGTTCCTGAAGGTGCTGACTCTCACTGGACTACTGTTCCTGAAGGTGCTAACTCTCACTGGGATACAGTTCCTGAAGGTACTGACTCTCATTGGGATACAGTTCCTCAAGGTGCTGACTCTCACTAGGATACAGATCCTGAAGAGGCTGTCTCTCACTGGGACACAGTTCCTGAAGGGGCTGACTCTCACTGGGATACGGTTCCTCACGGTGCTGACTCTCACTGGGATACAGTTCCTGAAGGGGCTGACTCTCACTGGGATACAGTTCCTGGAGTGACTGGCTCTCACTGGGATACAGTTCCTGAAGGTGCTGACTCTCACTGCAATACGGTTCCTGAAGGGGCTGACTCTCACTGGGATACGGTTCCTCACGGTGCTGACTCTCACTGGGATACAGTTCCTGAAGGGACTGACTCTCACTGGGATACAGTTCCCGAAAGGGGCTGTCTCTCACTGGGATACAGTTCCTGAAGGTGCTGACTCTCACTGGGATACAGTTCCTGAAGGTGCTGACTCTCACTGGGATACAGTTCCTGAAGGTACTGCTTCTCACTGGGATACAGTTCCTGAAGGAGATGACTCTCACTGGGATACAGTTCATAAAGGTGCTGACTCTCACTGGGATATAGTTCCTGAAGGTGTTGACTCTCACTGGGATATAGTTCCTGAAGGTGCTGACTTTCACTTGGATACGGTTCCTGAAGGGGCTGACTCTCACTGGGATACAGTTCCTGAAGGTACTGACTGATTGGGATATAGTTCCAGAAGGGGCTGACTCTCCCTGTTATACAGTTCCTGAGGGTACTGTTTCTCACTGGGATACAGTTCCTGAAGATGCTGACTCTCCCTGTTATACAGTTCCTGAAGGTGCTGACTCTCACTGGGATACAGTTCCTGAAGGTGCTGACTCTCACTGGGATACAGTTCCTGAAGTTGCTGACTGACTGGGAGACGGTTCCTGAAGGTGCTGACTCTCACAGGGATATGGTTCCTGAAGGGGCTGACTCTCACTCGGATACAGTTCCTGAAGGTGCTGACTCTCACTGGGATACAGATCCTGACGGTGCTGACTCTCATTGTGATACAGTTCCTGAAGGGGCTGACTCTCACTGAGATAAAGTTCCTGAAGGGGCTGACTCTCACTGGGGTACATTTCCTGAAGGGGCTGACACTCAGTGGGATACAGTTCCTGAAGGGACTGACTCTCACTGGGATACAGTTCCTGAAGTTGCTGACTGAATGGGATATAGTTCCAGAAGGGGCTGACTCTCCCTGGGATACAGTTCCAGAAGGGTGTGACTCTCACTGAGGTTCACTTCCCGAAGGGACTGACTAACACTGAGATACAGATCTTGAAGGTGCTGACTCTCACTGGGATAGAGTCCCTGAAGGAGCTGACTGAATGGGATATCGTTCCAGAAGGAGCTGACTTTCACTGGGATACAGTTACTGAAGGAGCTGACACTCACTGGGATACAGTTCGTGAAGGGGCTGACTCTCACTGGGATACAGTTCCTGAAGGTGCTGACTCTCACTTGGATACAGTTCCTGAAGGTGCTGACTCTCACTGCGATACGGTTCCTGAAGGGGCTGACTCTCACTGGGATACGGTTCCTGAAGTTGCTGACTCACAGTGGGATACAGTTCCTGAAGTGGCTGACTCTCACTGGGATACAGTTCCTGAAGTTGCTGACTCTCACTGGCATACAGTTCCTGAAGGGGCTGACTCTCACTGCGATACGGTTCCTGAAGGGGCTGACTCTCACTGGGATACAGTTCCTGAAGGGTCTGACTCTCACTGGGATACAGTTCCTGAAGGTGCTGACTCTCACTGGCATACAGTTCCTGAAGGGGCTGACTCTCACTGCGATACGGTTCCTGAAGGGGCTGAATCGCACTGGGATACGGTTCCTGAAGGTGCTGACTCTGAGTGGGATACAATTCCTGAAAGGGTTGACTCTCATTGGGATAGAGTTCCAGAAGGTGCTCTCACTGGAATATAGTTCCTGAAGGGGCTGACTTTCACTGCGATACAGATCCTGAAGGGGCTGACTCTCACTTGGATACTGTTCCAGAAGGTGCTGACTCTCATTGGAATACAGTTCCTGAAGGGGCTGACTCTCACTGGGATACAGTTCCTGAAGGGTCTGACTCTCACTGAGATACAGTTCCTGAAGGTGCTGACTCTCACTGGGATACAGTTCCAGAGGGGGCTGACTCTCATTGGAATACAGTTCCTGAAGGGGCTGACTCTCACTGGGATACAGTTCCTGAAGGGGCTGACTCTCACTGGGATACAGTTCCTGAAGTTGCTGACTGACTGGGATATAGTTCCAGAAGGGGCTGACTCTCACTGGGATTCAGTTCCTGAAGGTACTGTTTCTCACTGGGATACAGTTCCTGAAGATGCTGACTCTCACTGGGATACAATTCCTGAAAAGGTCTGACTCTCACTAGGATACAGTTCCTGAAGGTGTTGACTCTCACTGGGTACAGTTCCTGAAGGTGCTGACTTTCACTGGGATACAGTTCCTGAAGGTGCTGGCTCTCACTGGGATACAGTTCCTGAAGGTGCTGGCTCTCACTGGGATACAGATCCTGACGGTGCTGACTCTCACTGGGATACAGTTACTGAAGGTGCTGGCTCTCACTGGGATACAGATCCTGAAGGGGCTGACTCTCACTGGGTTACAGTTCCTGAAGGTGCTGACTCTCACTGGGATACAGTTCCTGAAGGTGCTGACTCTCACTGGGATACGGTTTCTGATGGAGCTGACTCTCACTGGGATACAGTTCCTGAAGGTGCTGACTCTCACTGGGATACAGATCCTGACGGGGCTCACTCTCACTGGGATACAGTTCCTGAAGGTGCTGACTCTCATTGGGATACAGTTCCTGAAGGGGCTGTCTCTCACTGGGATACAGTTCCTGAAGGTGCTGACTCTCACTGGGATACAGTTCCTGAAGGTGCTGACTCTCACTGGGATACAGATCCTGACGGGGCTGACTCTCACTGGGATACAGTTCCTGAAGTTGCTGACTCTCCCTGGGATACAGTTCCTGAAGGTACTGACTCTCACTGGGATACAGTTCCTGAAGGAGCTGACTCTCACTGGGATACAGTTCCTGAAGGGGCTGACTCTCCCTGGGATACAGTTCCTGAAGGTACTGACTCTCACTGGGATACAGTTCCTGAAGGAGCTGACTCTCACTGGGATACAGTTCCTGAAGGCGCTATCTCTCTCTGGGTTACAGTTCCGGAACATGCTGACTCTCACTGGGATACAGTTCCTGAAGGTTTTGTCTCTCACTGGGATACAGTTCCTGAAGTTGCTGACTCTCACTGGGACACAGTTACTGAAGGAGCTGACTCTCACTGGGATACAGTTCCTGAAGGGGCTGACTCTCACTGGGATACAGTTCCTGAAGTTGCTGACTGACTGGGATATAGTTCCAGAAGGGGCTGACTCTCCCTGGGATACAGTTCCTGAAGGTACTGTTTCTCACTGGGATACAGTTCCTGAAGATGCTGTCTCTCACTGGGATACAATTCCTGAAAAGGTCTGACTCTCACTGGGATACAGTTGCTGAAGGTGCTGACTCTCACTGGGAGACGGTTCCTGAAGTTGCTGACTGACTCTCACTGGGATATAGTTCCTGAAGGTGCTGACTCTCACTGGGATACAGTTCCTGAAGTTGCTGACTGACTGGGCGACGGTTCCTGAAGTTGCTGACTCTCACTGGGATATGGTTCTTGAAGGGGCTGACTCTCACTGGGATACATTGCCTGAAGATGCTGATATACACTGGGATACAATTCCTGAAGATGCTGACCCTCACTGGGATACAGTTCCTGAAGGCGCTATCTCTCACTGGGTTACAGTTCCTGAAGATGCTGACCCTCACTGGAATACAGTTCCTGAAGGGGCTGACACTCACTTGGATACAGATCCTGAAGATGCTGACTCTCACTGGGATACGGTTCCTGGAAGGTACTGACTCTCACTGGGATATGGTTCCAGAAGGTGCTGACTCTCATTGGGACACAGCTCCTGAAGGTGCTGACTCTCACTGGCAGACAGATCCTGAAGGTGCGGACTCTCACTGGGATACAGTTCCTGAAGGGGCTGTCTCTCACTGGGATACAATTCCTGAAGGTGCTGACTCTCACTGGGATACAGTTCCTGAAGGTGCTGACTCTCACTGGGATACAGTTCCTGAAGTTGCTGACTCTCCCTGGGATACAGATCCTGAAGGTGCTGACTCTCACTGGGATACAGTTCCTGAAGTTGCTGACTCTCCCTGGGATACAGATCCTGAAGGTGCTGACTCTCACTGGGATACAGTTCCTGAAGTTGCTGACTCTCCCTGGGATACAGTTCCTGAAGGTACTGACTCTCACTGGGATACAGTTCCTGAAGGAGCTGACTCTCAATGGGATACAGTTCCTGAAGGGGCTGACTCTCCCTGGGATACAATTCCTGAAGGTGCTGACTCTCACTGGGATACAGTTCCTGAAGGGGCTGACTCTCACTCGGATACAGTTCCTGAAGGTGCTGACTCTCACTGGGATACAGATCCTGACGGTGCTGACTCTCATTGTGATACAGTTCCTGAAGGGGCTGACTCTCACTGAGATAAAGTTCCTGAAGGGGCTGACTCTCACTGGGGTACATTTCCTGAAGGGGCTGACACTCAGTGGGATACAGTTCCTGAAGGGACTGACTCTCACTGGGATACAGTTCCTGAAGTTGCTGACTGAATGGGATATAGTTCCAGAAGGGGCTGACTCTCCCTGGGATACAGTTCCAGAAGGGTGTGACTCTCACTGAGGTTCACTTCCCGAAGGGACTGACTAACACTGAGATACAGATCTTGAAGGTGCTGACTCTCACTGGGATAGAGTCCCTGAAGGAGCTGACTGAATGGGATATCGTTCCAGAAGGAGCTGACTTTCACTGGGATACAGTTACTGAAGGAGCTGACACTCACTGGGATACAGTTCGTGAAGGGGCTGACTCTCACTGGGATACAGTTCCTGAAGGTGCTGACTCTCACTTGGATACAGTTCCTGAAGGTGCTGACTCTCACTGCGATACGGTTCCTGAAGGGGCTGACTCTCACTGGGATACGGTTCCTGAAGTTGCTGACTCACAGTGGGATACAGTTCCTGAAGTGGCTGACTCTCACTGGGATACAGTTCCTGAAGTTGCTGACTCTCACTGGCATACAGTTCCTGAAGGGGCTGACTCTCACTGCGATACGGTTCCTGAAGGGGCTGACTCTCACTGGGATACAGTTCCTGAAGGGTCTGACTCTCACTGGGATACAGTTCCTGAAGGTGCTGACTCTCACTGGCATACAGTTCCTGAAGGGGCTGACTCTCACTGCGATACGGTTCCTGAAGGGGCTGAATCGCACTGGGATACGGTTCCTGAAGGTGCTGACTCTGAGTGGGATACAATTCCTGAAAGGGTTGACTCTCATTGGGATAGAGTTCCAGAAGGTGCTCTCACTGGAATATAGTTCCTGAAGGGGCTGACTTTCACTGCGATACAGATCCTGAAGGGGCTGACTCTCACTTGGATACTGTTCCAGAAGGTGCTGACTCTCATTGGAATACAGTTCCTGAAGGGGCTGACTCTCACTGGGATACAGTTCCTGAAGGGTCTGACTCTCACTGAGATACAGTTCCTGAAGGTGCTGACTCTCACTGGGATACAGTTCCAGAGGGGGCTGACTCTCATTGGAATACAGTTCCTGAAGGGGCTGACTCTCACTGGGATACAGTTCCTGAAGGGGCTGACTCTCACTGGGATACAGTTCCTGAAGTTGCTGACTGACTGGGATATAGTTCCAGAAGGGGCTGACTCTCACTGGGATACAGTTCCTGAAGGTACTGTTTCTCACTGGGATACAGTTCCTGAAGATGCTGACTCTCACTGGGATACAATTCCTGAAAAGGTCTGACTCTCACTAGGATACAGTTCCTGAAGGTGTTGACTCTCACTGGGTACAGTTCCTGAAGGTGCTGACTTTCACTGGGATACAGTTCCTGAAGGTGCTGGCTCTCACTGGGATACAGTTCCTGAAGGTGCTGGCTCTCACTGGGATACAGATCCTGACGGTGCTGACTCTCACTGGGATACAGTTACTGAAGGTGCTGGCTCTCACTGGGATACAGATCCTGAAGGGGCTGACTCTCACTGGGTTACAGTTCCTGAAGGTGCTGACTCTCACTGGGATACAGTTCCTGAAGGTGCTGACTCTCACTGGGATACGGTTTCTGATGGAGCTGACTCTCACTGGGATACAGTTCCTGAAGGTGCTGACTCTCACTGGGATACAGATCCTGACGGGGCTCACTCTCACTGGGATACAGTTCCTGAAGGTGCTGACTCTCATTGGGATACAGTTCCTGAAGGGGCTGTCTCTCACTGGGATACAGTTCCTGAAGGTGCTGACTCTCACTGGGATACAGTTCCTGAAGGTGCTGACTCTCACTGGGATACAGATCCTGACGGGGCTGACTCTCACTGGGATACAGTTCCTGAAGTTGCTGACTCTCCCTGGGATACAGTTCCTGAAGGTACTGACTCTCACTGGGATACAGTTCCTGAAGGAGCTGACTCTCACTGGGATACAGTTCCTGAAGGGGCTGACTCTCCCTGGGATACAGTTCCTGAAGGTACTGACTCTCACTGGGATACAGTTCCTGAAGGAGCTGACTCTCACTGGGATACAGTTCCTGAAGGCGCTATCTCTCTCTGGGTTACAGTTCCGGAACATGCTGACTCTCACTGGGATACAGTTCCTGAAGGTTTTGTCTCTCACTGGGATACAGTTCCTGAAGTTGCTGACTCTCACTGGGACACAGTTACTGAAGGAGCTGACTCTCACTGGGATACAGTTCCTGAAGGGGCTGACTCTCACTGGGATACAGTTCCTGAAGTTGCTGACTGACTGGGATATAGTTCCAGAAGGGGCTGACTCTCCCTGGGATACAGTTCCTGAAGGTACTGTTTCTCACTGGGATACAGTTCCTGAAGATGCTGTCTCTCACTGGGATACAATTCCTGAAAAGGTCTGACTCTCACTGGGATACAGTTGCTGAAGGTGCTGACTCTCACTGGGAGACGGTTCCTGAAGTTGCTGACTGACTCTCACTGGGATATAGTTCCTGAAGGTGCTGACTCTCACTGGGATACAGTTCCTGAAGTTGCTGACTGACTGGGCGACGGTTCCTGAAGTTGCTGACTCTCACTGGGATATGGTTCTTGAAGGGGCTGACTCTCACTGGGATACATTGCCTGAAGATGCTGATATACACTGGGATACAATTCCTGAAGATGCTGACCCTCACTGGGATACAGTTCCTGAAGGCGCTATCTCTCACTGGGTTACAGTTCCTGAAGATGCTGACCCTCACTGGAATACAGTTCCTGAAGGGGCTGACACTCACTTGGATACAGATCCTGAAGATGCTGACTCTCACTGGGATACGGTTCCTGGAAGGTACTGACTCTCACTGGGATATGGTTCCAGAAGGTGCTGACTCTCATTGGGACACAGCTCCTGAAGGTGCTGACTCTCACTGGCAGACAGATCCTGAAGGTGCGGACTCTCACTGGGATACAGTTCCTGAAGGGGCTGTCTCTCACTGGGATACAATTCCTGAAGGTGCTGACTCTCACTGGGATACAGTTCCTGAAGGTGCTGACTCTCACTGGGATACAGTTCCTGAAGTTGCTGACTCTCCCTGGGATACAGATCCTGAAGGTGCTGACTCTCACTGGGATACAGTTCCTGAAGTTGCTGACTCTCCCTGGGATACAGATCCTGAAGGTGCTGACTCTCACTGGGATACAGTTCCTGAAGTTGCTGACTCTCCCTGGGATACAGTTCCTGAAGGTACTGACTCTCACTGGGATACAGTTCCTGAAGGAGCTGACTCTCAATGGGATACAGTTCCTGAAGGGGCTGACTCTCCCTGGGATACAATTCCTGAAGGTGCTGACTCTCACTGGGATACAGTTCCTGAAGGAGCTGACTCTCACTGGGATACAGTTCCTGAAGGCGCTATCTCTCTCTGGGTTACAGTTCCTGAACATGCTGACTCTCACTGGGATACAGTTCCTGAAGGTTTTGTCTCTCACTGGGATACAGTTCCTGAAGTTGCTGACTCTCACTGGGACACAGTTACTGAAGGCGCTGACTCTCACTGGGATACAGTTCCTGAAGGGGCTGACTCTCACTGGGATACAGTTCCTGAAGTTGCTGACTGACTGGGATATAGTTCCAGAAGGGGCTGACTCTCCCTGGGATACAGTTCCTGAAGGTACTGTTTCTCACTGGGATACAGTTCCTGAAGATGCTGACTCTCACTGGGATACAATTCCTGAAAAGGTCTGACTCTCACTAGGATACAGTTCCTGAAGGGGCTGACTCTCATTGGGATACAGTTGCTGAAGGTACTGACTCTCACTGGGATATGGTTCCTGAAGGTGCTGACTCTCACTGGGATACAGTTCCTGAAGTTGCTGACTGACTGGGAGACGGTTCCTGAAGTTGCTGACTCTCACTGGGATATGGTTCTTGAAGGGGCTGACTCTCACTGGGATACAGTGCCTGAAGATGCTGATATACACTGGGATACAATTCCTGAAGATGCTGACCCTCACTGGGATACAGTTCCTGAAGGCACTATCTCTCACTGGGTTACAGTTCCTGAAGATGCTGACCCTCACTGGAATACAGTTACTGAAGGGGCTGACACTCACTTGGATACAGATCCTGAAGATGCTGACTCTCACTGGGATACGGTTCCTGGAAGGTACTGACTCTCACTGGGATATGGTTCCTGAAGGTGCTGACTCTCATTGGGATACAGTTCCTGAAGGTGCTGGCTCTCACTGGCAGACAGATCCTGAAGGTGCTGACTCTCACTGGGATACGTTTCCTGAAGGTGCTGACTCTCACTGTGATACGGTTCGTGAAGGGGCTGACTCTCTCTGGGATACAGTTCCTGCAGGGACTGACTACCGTTGGGATACAGTTCCAGAAGGGGCTGACTCTCACTGAGGTACACTTCCCGAAGGGACTGACTCTCACTGGGATACAGAACTGGAAGGTGCTGACTCTCACTGGGATACAGTTCCTGAAGGTGCTGACTTTGACTGGGATACAGATCCTGACGGTGCTGACTCTCAGTGAGATACAGTTCCTGAAGTTGCTGACTGAATGGGATATAGTTCCAGAAGGGGCTGACTCTCACCCGGATACAGTTACTGAAGGAGCTGACTCTCACTGGGATACAGTTCCTGAAGGGGCTGACTCTCACCGGGATACAGTTCCTGAAGGTGCTGACTCTCACTGGGATGCAGAACTTGAAGGTGCTGACTCTCACTGGGATACAGTTCCTGAAGGTGCTGACTCTCACTGAGATACAGTTCCTGAAGTTGCTGACTGAATGGGATATAGTTCCAGAAGGAGCTGACTCTCACTGGGATACAGTAACTGAAGTTGCTGACTCACAGTGGGATACAGTTCCTGAAGGGGCTGACTCTCACTGGGATACGGTTCCTGAAGGTGCTGACTCTGAGTGGGATACAATTCCTGAAAGGGTTGACTCTCATTGGGATAGAGTTCCAGAAGGTGCTCTCACTGGAATATAGTTCCTGAAGGGGCTGACTTTCACTGCGATACAGATCCTGAAGGGGCTGACTCTCACTGGGATACTGTTCCAGAAGGTGCTGACTCTCATTGGGATACAGTTCCTGAAGGTGCTGACTCTCACTGGGATACAGTTCCAGAGGGGGCTGACTCTCATTGGAATACAGTTCCTGAAGGGGCTGACTCTCACTGGGATACAGTTCCTGAAGTTGCTGACTGACTGGGATATAGTTCCAGAAGGGGCTGACTCTCCCTGGGATACAGTTCCTGAAGGTACTCTTTCTCATTGGAATACAGTTCCTGAAGGGGCTGACTCTCAGTGGGATACAGTTCCTGAAGGGGCTGACTCTCACTGGGATACAGTTCCTGAAGTTGCTGACTGACTGGGAAATAGTTCCAGAAGGGGCTGACTCTCCCTGGGATACAGTTCCTGAAGGGGCTGACTCTCACTGGGATACAGATCCTGAAGGTGCTGACTCTCACTGGGATACAGTTCCTGAAGTTGCTGACTGACTGGGATATAGTTCCAGAAGGGGCTGACTCTCACTGGGATACAGTTCCTGAAGGTGCTGGCTCTCACTGGGATACAGATCCTGACGGTGCTGACTCTCACTGGGATACAGTTCCTGAAGGTGCTGACTCTCACTGGGATACAGTTCCTGAAGGGGCTGACTCTCACTGGGATACAGATCCTGACGGGGCTGACTCTCACTGGGATACAGATCCTGAAGGTGCTGACTCTCACTGAGATACAGTTGCTGAAGGTGCTGACTCTCACTGGGATACAGATCCTGACGGGGCTGACTCTCACTGGGATACAGATCCTGACGGGGCTGACTCTCACTGGGATACAGTTCCTGAAGTTGCTGACTCTCACTGGGAGACAGTTCCTGAAGGTGCTGACTCTCACTGGGATACAGTTCCTGAAGGGGCTGACTCTCCCTGGGATACAGTTCCTGAAGGTACTGACTCTCACTGGGATACAGTTCCTTAAGTTGCTGACTGACTGGTAGACGGTTCCTGAAGATGCTGATTCTCACTGGGATATGGTTCCTGAAGGGGCTGACTCTCACTGGGATACAGTTCCTGAAGGCGCTATCTCTCTCTGGGTTACAGTTCCTGAAGATGCTGACTCTCACTGGGATACAGTTCCTGAAGTTGCTGACTCTCATTGGGATACAGTTCCTGAAGGTACTGACTCTCACTGGGATACAGTTACTGAAGGAGCTGACTCTCACTGGGATACAGTTCCTGAAGGGGCTGACTCTCCCTGGGATACAGTTCCTGAAGGTACTGACTCTCACTGGGATACAGTTACTGAAGGAGCTGACTCTCACTGGGATACAGTTCCTTAAGTTGCTGACTGACTGGTAGACGGTTCCTGAAGATGCTGATTCTCACTGGGATATGGTTCCTGAAGGGGCTGACTCTCACTGGGATACAGTTCCTGAAGGCGCTATCTCTCTCTGGGTTACAGTTCCTGAAGATGCTGACTCTCACTGGGATACAGTTCCTGAAGGTTTTGTCTCTCACTGGGATACAGTTCCTGAAGTTGCTGACTCTCACTGGGACACAGTTACTGAAGGAGCTGACTCTCACTGGGATACAGTTCCTGAAGGGGCTGACTCTCACTGGGATACAGTTCCTGAAGTTGCTGACTGACTGGGATATAGTTCCAGAAGGGGCTGACTCTCCCTGGGATACAGTTCCTGAAGGTACTGTTTCTCACTGGGATACAGTTCCTGAAGATGCTGACTCTCACTGGGATACAATTCCTGAAAAGGTCTGACTCTCACTAGGATACAGTTCCTGAAGGGGCTGACTCTCATTGGGATACAGTTGCTGAAGGTACTGACTCTCACTGGGATATGGTTCCTGAAGGTGCTGACTCTCACTGGGATACAGTTCCTGAAGGTTTTGTCTCTCACTGGGATACAGTTTCTGAAGTTGCTGACTCTCACTGGGACAAAGTTACTGAAGGAGCTGACTCTCACTGGGATACAGTTCCTGAAGGGGCTGACTCTCACTGGGATACAGTTCCTGAAGTTGCTGACTGACTGGGATATAGTTCCAGAAGGGGCTGACTCTCCCTGGGATACAGTTCCTGAAGGTACTGTTTCTCACTGGGATACAGTTCCTGAAGATGCTGACTCTCACTGGGATTCAATTCCTGAAAAGGTCTGACTCTCACTGAGATACGGTTCCTGGAAGGTACTGACTCTCATTGGGATACTGTTCCTGAAGGTGCTGACTCTCACTGGGAGACGGTTCCTGAAGTTGCTGACTGACTCTCACTGGAAGATGCTGATATACACTGGGATACAATTCCTGAAGATGCTGACTCTCACTGGGATACGGTTCCTGGAAGGTACTGACTCTCACTGGGATATGGTTCCAGAAGGTGCTGACTCTCATTGGGATACAGTTCCTGAAGGTGCTGGCTCTCACTGGCAGACAGATCCTGAAGGTGCTGACTCTCACTGGGATACGGTTGCTGAAGATGCTGACTCTCAGTGGGATACAGTTCCTGAAGGTGCTGACTCTCACTGAGGTACACTTCCCGAAGGGACTGACTCTCACTGGGATACAGATCCTGAAGGTGCTGACTCTCACTGGGATACAGATCCTGACGGGGCTGACTCTCACTAGGATACAGTTCCTGAAGGGGCTGACTCTCATTGGGATACAGATCCTGACGGGGCTGACTCTCACTGGGATACAGTTCCTGAAGGGGCTGACTCTCATTGGGATACAGGTCCTAATGGGGCTGACTCTCACTGGGATACAGTTCCTGAAGTTGCTGACTGACTGGGAGACGGTTCCTGAAGGTACTGACTCTCACTGGGATATGGTTCCTGAAGGGGCTGACTCTCACTGGGATACAGTTCCTTAAGTTGCTGACTGACTGGTAGACGGTTCCTGAAGATGCTGACTCTCACTGGGATATGGTTCCTGAAGGGGCTATCTCTCACTGGGTTACAGTTCCTGAAGATGCTGACCCTAACTGGGATACAGTTTCTGAAGGGGCTGACACTCACTTGGATACAGATCCTGAAGGTGCTGACTCTCACTGGGAGACGGTTCCTGAAAGTACTGACTCTCACTGGGAATATCGTTCCTGAAGGTGCAGACTCTCACTGGGATACAGTTCCTGAAGGTGCTGACTCTCACTGGGATACAGTTACTGAAGGTGCTGACTCTCACTGGCATACAGTTCCTGAAGGTGCTGACTCTCACTGGGATACATGTCCTGAAGGTGCTGACTCTCACTGTGATACGGTTCGTGAAGGGGCTGACTCTCACTGGGATACAGTTCCTGAAGGGACTGACTACCGTTGGGATACAGTTCCAGAAGGGGCTGACTCTCACTGAGGTACACTTCCCGAAGGGACTGACTCTCACTGGGATACAGAACTTGAAGGTGCTGACTCTCACTGGGATACAGTTCCTGAAGGGACTGACTGAATGGGATATAGTTCCAGAAGGAGCTGACTCTCACTGGGATACATTTCCTGAAGGGGCTGACTCTCACTGGGATACAGTTCCTGAAGTTGCTGACTCTCACTGGGATACAATTTCTCAAAGGGTCTGACTCTCACTGAGATACAGTTCCTGAAGGGGCTGACTCTCATTGGGAGACGGTTCCTGAAGTTGCTGACTGACTCTCACTGGAAGATGCTGATATACACTGGGATACAATTCCTGAAGATGCTGACTCTCACTGGGATACGGTTCCTGGAAGGTACTGACTCTCACTGGGATATGGTTCCAGAAGGTGCTGACTCTCATTGGGATACAGTTCCTGAAGGTGCTGGCTCTCACTGGCAGACAGATCCTGAAGGTGCTGACTCTCACTGGGATACGGTTGCTGAAGGTGCTGACTCTCACTGGCATACAGATCCTGAAGGTGCTGACTCTCACTGGGATACAGATCCTGACGGGGCTGACTCTCACTGGGATACAGTTCCTGAAGGGGCTGACTCTCATTGGGATACAGATCCTGACGGGGCTGACTCTCACTGGGATACAGTTCCTGAAGTTGCTGACTGACTGGGAGACGGTTCCTGAAGGTACTGACTCTCACTGGGATATGGTTCCTGAAGGGGCTGACTCTCACTGGGATACAGTTCCTTAAGTTGCTGACTGACTGGTAGACGGTTCCTGAAGATGCTGACTCTCACTGGGATATGGTTCCTGAAGGGGCTATCTCTCACTGGGTTACAGTTCCTGAAGATGCTGACCCTAACTGGGATACAGTTTCTGAAGGGGCTGACACTCACTTGGATACAGATCCTGAAGGTGCTGACTCTCACTGGGAGACGGTTCCTGAAAGTACTGACTCTCACTGGGATATGGTTCCTGAAGGTGCTGACTCTCACTGGCATACAGTTCCTGAAGGTGCTGACTCTCACTGGGATACATTTCCTGAAGGTGCTGACTCTCACTGTGATACGGTTCGTGAAGGGGCTGACTCTCACTGGGATACAGTTCCTGAAGGGACTGACTACCGTTGGGATACAGTTCCAGAAGGGGCTGACTCTCACTGAGGTACACTTCCCGAAGGGACTGACTCTCACTGGGATACAGAACTTGAAGGTGCTGACTCTCACTGGGATACAGTTCCTGAAGGTACTGACTCTCACTGGGATACAGTTCCTGAAGGGGCTGACCCTCACTGGGATACAATTTCTCAAAGGGTCTGACACTCACTGCGATACAGTTCCTGAAGGTACTGACTCTCACTGGGATACAGTTCCTGAAGGGGCTGACCCTCACTGGGATACAGATCTTGAAGGTGCTGACTCTCATTGGGATACAGTTACTGAAGGGGCTGACTCTCACTGGGATACAGTTCCTGAAGGGGCTGACCCTCACTGGGATACAGATCTTGAAGGTGCTGACTCTCATTGGGATACAGTTACTGAAGGGGCTGACTCTCACTTGGATACAGATCCTGAATGTGCTGACTCTCACTGGGAGACAGTTCCTGAAGGTACTGACTCTCACTGGGATATGGTTCCTGAAGGTGCTGACTCTCACTGGGATACAGTTCCTGAAGGTGCTGACTCTCACTGGCATACAGTTCCTGAAGGTGCTGACTCGAACTGGGATACAGATCCTGACGGTGCTGACTCTCATTGGGATACAGTTCCTGAAGAGCTGACTGTCACTGGGATACAGATCCTGACGGGGCTGACTCTCATTGGGATACAGTTCCTAAAGGTGCTGTCTCTCAGTGGGATACAGTTCCTGAAGGTGCTGACTCTGAGTGGGATACAATTCCTGAAGGGGTTGACACTCATTGGGATAGAGTTCCAGAAGGTGCTCTCACTGGGATACAGTTCCTGAAGGGGCTGACTCTCACTTGGATACAGTTCCAGAAGGTGCTGACTCTGAGTGGGATACAATTCCTGAAGGGGTTGACACTCATTGGGATAGAGTTCCAGAAGGTGCTCTCACTGGGATACAGTTCCTGAAGGGGCTGACTCTCACTGCGATATAGATCCTGAAGGGGCTGACTCTCACTGGGATACTGTTCCAGAAGGTGCTGACTCTCATTGGGATACAGTACCTGAAGGGGCTGACTCTCACTGAGATACAGTTCCAGAAGGAGCTGACTCTCACTGAGGTATACTTCCCGAAGGGACTGACTCTCACTGGGATACAGTTCCTGAAGGTGCTGACTCTCACTGGGACACAGTTCCTAAAGGTGCTGACTCTCACTGGGATATAGTTCCTGAAGGGGCTGACTCTCACTGGGATACAGTTCCAGAAGGAGCTGACTCTCACTGAGGTATACTTCCCGAAGGGACTGACTCTCACTGGGATACAGTTCCTGAAGGTGCTGACTCTCACTGGGACACAGTTCCTGAAGGGGCTGACTCTCACTGGGATACAGTTCCAGAAGGTGCTGACTCTCACTGGGATACAGTTCCAGAAGGTGCTGAGTCTCACTGAGGTACACTACCCGAAGGGACTGACTCTCACTTGGATACAGATCCTGAAGATACTGACTCTCACTGGGATGCCGTTCCTGAAAGAGGTGACTCTCACTGGGATACAGTTCCTGAAGGTGCTGACTCTAATTGGGATACAGTTCCTGAAGGTGCTGACTCTGACTGGGATACAGTGCCTGAAGGGGCTGACTGACTGGGATATAGTTCCAGAAGGGGCTGACTCTAGCTGGGATACAGTTCCTGAAGGTGCTGACTCTCACTGGGATACAGTTCCTGAAGGTTTTGTCTCTCACTGCGATACAGTTCCTGAAGTTGCTGACTCTCACTGGGACACAGTTACTGAAGAAGCTGACTCTCACTGGGATACAGTTCATGAAGGGGCTGACTCTCACTGGGATACAGTTCCTGAAGTTTCTGACTGACTGGGATATAGTTCCAGAAGGGGCTGACTCTCCCTGGGATACAGTTCCTGAAGGTACTGTTTCTCACTGGGATACAGTTCCTGAAGATGCTGACTCTTACTGGGATTCAATTCCTGAAAAGGTCTGACTCTCACTGGGATACAGTTCCTGAAGGGGCTGACTCTCACTGGGGTACAGTTGCTGAAGGTACTGTCTCTCACTAGGATACAGTTCCTGAAGGTGCTGACTCTCACTGGGATACAGTTCCTGAAGGAGCTGCCTCTCACTGGGATACAGTTCCTGAAGTTGCTGACTGACTGGGAGACGGTTCCTGAAGTTGCTGACTCTCACTGGGGTATGGTTCTTGAAGGGGCTGACTCTCACTGGGATACAGTTCCTGAAGCTGCTGACTCTCACTGGGATACATTGCCTGAAGTTGCTGATATACACTGGGATACAATTCCTGAAGATGCTGACCCTCACTGGGATACAGTTCCTGAAGGCGCTATCTCTCACTGGGTTACAGTTCCTGAAGATGCTGACCCTCACTGGAATACAGTTCCTGAAGGGGCTGACACTCACTTGGATACAGATCCTGAAGATGCTGACTCTCACTGGGATACGGTTCCTGGAAGGTACTGACTCTCACTGGGATATGGTTCCTGAAGATGCTGACTCTCACTGGCATACAGTTCCTGAAGGTGCTGACTCTCATTGGGATACAGTTCCTGAAGGTGCTGACTCTGAGTGGGATACTGTTCCTGAAGGGGCTGACTCTCACTGGGATACTGTTCCTGAAGGGGCTGACTCTCACTGGGACACAATTCCTGAAGGTGCTGACTCTCACTGGGATACAGTTCCTGAAAGGGTCTGACTCTCACTGGGATACAGTTCCTGAAGGTACTGACTGATTGGGATATAGTTCCAGAAGGGGCTGACTCTCCCTGTTATACAGTTCCTGAGGGTACTGTTTCTCACTGGGATACAGTTCCTGAAGATGCTGACTCCCACTGGGATACAGCTCCTGAAGGTGCTGACTCTCACTGGCATACAGTTCCTGAAGGTGCTGACTCTCATTGGGATACAGTTCCTGAAGGTGCTGACTCTGAGTGGGATACTGTTCCTGAAGGGGCTGACTCTCACTGGGATACTGTTCCAGAAGGTGCTGACTCTCACTGGGACACAATTCCTGAAGGTGCTGACTCTCACTGGGATACAGTTCATGAAGGGGCTGACTCTCACTGGGATACAGTTCCTGAAGGTGCTGACTCTGAGTGGGATACAATTCCTGAAGGGATTGACTCTCATTGGCATACAGCTCCAGAATTTGCTCTCACTGGGATACAGTTCCTGAAGGCGCTGACTCTCACTGGGATACAGATCCTGACGGGGCTGACTCTCACTGGGATACAGTTCCTGAAAGGGTCTGACTCTCACTGGGATACAGTTCCTGAAGGTGCTGACTCTCACTGGGATACAGTTCCTGAAGGTACTGACTGGTTGGGATATAGTTCCAGAAGGGGCTGACTCTCCCTGTTATACAGTTCCTGAGGGTACTGTTTCTCACTGGGATACAGTTCCTGAAGATGCTGACTCTCACTGGGATACAGCTCCTGAAGGGGCTGACTCTCACTGGGTTACAATTCCTGAAGATGCTGATATACACTGGGATACAATTCCTGAAGATGCTGACTCTCACTGGGATACAGTTCCTGAAGGTGCTGACTCTCACTGGGATACAGTGCCTGAAGATGCTGATATACACTGGGATACAATTCCTGAAGATGCTGACCCTCACTGGGATACAGTTCCTGAAGGCGCTATCTCTCACTGGGTTACAGTTCCAGAAGATGCTGACCCTAACTGGGATACAGTTCCTGAAGGGGCTGACACTCACTTGGATACAGATCCTGAAGGTGCTGACTCTCACTGGGATACAGTTCCTGAAGGTACTGACTCTCACTGGGATATGGTTCCTGAAGGTGCTGACTCTCACTGGGATACAGTTCCTGAAGGTGCTGACTCTCACTGGGATACAGATCCTGACGGTGCTGACTCTCATTGGGATACAGTTCCTGAAGGTGCTGACTCTCACTGTGATGCGGTCCCTGAAGGTGCTGACTCTCACTGGGATACAGTTCCTGAAGGGGCTGACTCTCACTGGGATACAGTTCCTGAAGTTGCTGACTGACTGGGATATAGTTCCAGAAGGGGCTGACTCTCCCTGGGATACAGTTCCTGAAGGTACTCTTTCTCATTGGGATACAGTTCCTGAAGGGGCTGACTCTCACTGGGATACAGTTCCTGAAGTTGCTGACTGACTGGGATATAGTTCCAGAAGGGGCTGACTCTCCCTGGGATACAGTTCCTGAAGGTACTCTTTCTCACTAGGATACAGTTCCTGAAGGTGCTGACTCACACTGGGTACAGTTCCTGAAGGTGCTGACTTTCACTGGGATACAGTTCCTGAAGGTGCTGGCTCTCACTGGGATACAGTTCCTGAAGGTGCTGGCTCTCACTGGGATACAGATCCTGACGGTGCTGACTCTCACTGGGATACAGTTCCTGAAGGTGCTGGCTCTCACTGGGATACCGATCCTGACGGGGCTGACTCTCACTGGGATACAGTTCCTGAAGGTGCAGACTCTCACTGGGATACAGTTCCTGAAGGGGCTGACTCTCACTGGGGTACAGATCCTGACGGGGCTGACTCTCACTGGGATACAGATCCTGAAGGTGCTGACTCTCACTGGGATACAGTTCCTGAAGGTGCTGACTCTCACTGGGATACAGATCCTGACGGGGCTGACTCTCACTGGGATACAGTTCCTGAAGGTGCTGACTCTCACTGGGATACAGATCCTGACGGGGCTGACTCTCATTGGCATACAGATCCTGACGGGGCTGACTCTCACTGGGATACAGTTCCTGAAGTTGCTGACTCTCATTGGGATACAGTTCCTGAAGGTACTGACTCTCACTGGGATACAGTTACTGAAGGAGCTGACTCTCACTGGGATACAGTTCCTGAAGGGGCTGACTCTCCCTGGGATACAGTTCCTGAAGGTACTGACTCTCACTGGGATACAGTTACTGAAGGAGCTGACTCTCACTGGGATACAGTTCCTTAAGTTGCTGACTGACTGGTAGACGGTTCCTGAAGATGCTGATTCTCACTGGGATATGGTTCCTGAAGGGGCTGACTCTCACTGGGATACAGTTCCTGAAGGCGCTATCTCTCTCTGGGTTACAGTTCCTGAAGATGCTGACTCTCACTGGGATACAGTTCCTGAAGGTTTTGTCTCTCACTGCGATACAGTTCCTGAAGGTGCTGACTCTCACTGGGACACAGCTACTGAAGGAGCTGACTTTCACTGGGATACAGTTCCTGAAGGGGCTGACTCTCACTGGGATACAGTTCCTGAAGTTGCTGACTGACTGGGATATAGTTCCAGAAGGGGCTGACTCTCCCTGGGATACAGTTCCTGAAGGTACTGTCTCTCACTGGGATACAATTCCTGAAGATGCTGACCCTCACTGGGATACAGTTCCTGAAGGCGCTATCTCTCACTGGGTTACAGTTCCTGAAGATGCTGACCCTCACTGGAATACAGTTCCTGAAGGGGCTGACACTCACTTGGATACAGATCCTGAAGATGCTGACTCTCACTGGGATACGGTTCCTGGAAGGTACTGACTCTGACTGGGATATGGTTCCTGAAGATGCTGACTCTCACTGGCATACAGTTCCTGAAGGTGCTGACTCTCATTGGGATACAGTTCCTGAAGGTGCTGACTCTGAGTGGGATACTGTTCCTGAAGGGGCTGACTCTCACTGGGATACTGTTCCAGAAGGTGCTGACTCTCATTGGGATACAGTTCCTGAAGGGGCTGACTCTCACTGGGACACAATTCCTGAAGGTGCTGACTCTCACTGGGATACAGTTCCTGAAAGGGTCTGACTCTCACTGGGATACAGTTCCTGAAGGTACTGACTGATTGGGATATAGTTCCAGAAGGGGCTGACTCTCCCTGTTATACAGTTCCTGAGGGTACTGTTTCTCACTGGGATACAGTTCCTGAAGATGCTGACTCTCACTGGGATACAGCTCCTGAAGGTGCTGACTCTCACTGGCATACAGTTCCTGAAGGTGCTGACTCTCATTGGGATACAGTTCCTGAAGGTGCTGACTCTGAGTGGGATACTGTTCCTGAAGGGGCTGACTCTCACTGGGATACTGTTCCAGAAGGTGCTGACTCTCACTGGGACACAATTCCTGAAGGTGCTGACTCTCACTGGGATACAGTTCATGAAGGGGCTGACTCTCACTGGGATACAGTTCCTGAAGGTGCTGACTCTGAGTGGGATACAATTCCTGAAGGGATTGACTCTCATTGGCATACAGCTCCAGAATTTGCTCTCACTGGGATACAGTTCCTGAAGGCGCTGACTCTCACTGGGATACAGATCCTGACGGGGCTGACTCTCATTGGGATACAGATCCTGACGGGGCTGACTCTCACTGGGATACAGTTCCTGAAGTTGCTGACTCTCATTGGGATACAGTTCCTGAAGGTACTGACTCTCACTGGGATACAGTTACTGAAGGAGCTGACTCTCACTGGGATACAGTTCCTGAAGGGGCTGACTCTCACTGGGATACAGTTCCTGAAGGTACTGACTCTCACTGGGATACAGTTACTGAAGGAGCTGACTCTCACTGGGATACAGTTCCTTAAGTTGCTGACTGACTGGTAGACGGTTCCTGAAGATGCTGATTCTCACTGGGATATGGTTCCTGAAGGGGCTGACTCTCACTGGGATACAGTTCCTGAAGGCGCTATCTCTCTCTGGGTTACAGTTCCTGAAGATGCTGACTCTCACTGGGATACAGTTCCTGAAGGTTTTGTCTCTCACTGCGATACAGTTCCTGAAGGTGCTGACTCTCACTGGGACACAGCTACTGAAGGAGCTGACTCTCACTGGGATACAGTTCCTGAAGGGGCTGACTCTCACTGGGATACAGTTCCTGAAGTTGCTGACTGACTGGGATATAGTTCCAGAAGGGGCTGACTCTCCCTGGGATACAGTTCCTGAAGGTACTGTCTCTCACTGGGATACAATTCCTGAAGATGCTGACCCTCACTGGGATACAGTTCCTGAAGGCGCTATCTCTCACTGGGTTACAGTTCCTGAAGATGCTGACCCTCACTGGAATACAGTTCCTGAAGGGGCTGACACTCACTTGGATACAGATCCTGAAGATGCTGACTCTCACTGGGATACGGTTCCTGGAAGGTACTGACTCTGACTGGGATATGGTTCCTGAAGATGCTGACTCTCACTGGCATACAGTTCCTGAAGGTGCTGACTCTCATTGGGATACAGTTCCTGAAGGTGCTGACTCTGAGTGGGATACTGTTCCTGAAGGGGCTGACTCTCACTGGGATACTGTTCCAGAAGGTGCTGACTCTCATTGGGATACAGTTCCTGAAGGGGCTGACTCTCACTGGGACACAATTCCTGAAGGTGCTGACTCTCACTGGGATACAGTTCCTGAAAGGGTCTGACTCTCACTGGGATACAGTTCCTGAAGGTACTGACTGATTGGGATATAGTTCCAGAAGGGGCTGACTCTCCCTGTTATACAGTTCCTGAGGGTACTGTTTCTCACTGGGATACAGTTCCTGAAGATGCTGACTCTCACTGGGATACAGCTCCTGAAGGTGCTGACTCTCACTGGCATACAGTTCCTGAAGGTGCTGACTCTCATTGGGATACAGTTCCTGAAGGTGCTGACTCTGAGTGGGATACTGTTCCTGAAGGGGCTGACTCTCACTGGGATACTGTTCCAGAAGGTGCTGACTCTCACTGGGACACAATTCCTGAAGGTGCTGACTCTCACTGGGATACAGTTCATGAAGGGGCTGACTCTCACTGGGATACAGTTCCTGAAGGTGCTGACTCTGAGTGGGATACAATTCCTGAAGGGATTGACTCTCATTGGCATACAGCTCCAGAATTTGCTCTCACTGGGATACAGTTCCTGAAGGCGCTGACTCTCACTGGGATACAGATCCTGACGGGGCTGACTCTCACTGGGATACAGTTCCTGAAAGGGTCTGACTCTCACTGGGATACAGTTCCTGAAGGTGCTGACTCTCACTGGGATACAGTTCCTGAAGGTACTGACTGGTTGGGATATAGTTCCAGAAGGGGCTGACTCTCCCTGTTATACAGTTCCTGAGGGTACTGTTTCTCACTGGGATACAGTTCCTGAAGATGCTGACTCTCACTGGGATACAGCTCCTGAAGGGGCTGACTCTCACTGGGTTACAATTCCTGAAGATGCTGATATACACTGGGATACAATTCCTGAAGATGCTGACTCTCACTGGGATACAGTTCCTGAAGGTACTCTTTCTCACTAGGATACAGTTCCTGAAGGTGCTGACTCACACTGGGTACAGTTCCTGAAGATGCTGACCCTCACTGGGATACAGTTCCTGAAGGCGCTATCTCTCACTGGGTTACAGTTCCAGAAGATGCTGACCCTAACTGGGATACAGTTCCTGAAGGGGCTGGCATTCACTTGGATACAGATCCTGAAGGTGCTGACTCTCACTGGGATACAGTTCCTGAAGGTACTGACTCTCACTGGGATATGGTTCCTGAAGGTGCTGACTCTCACTGGGATACAGTTCCTGAAGGGGCTGACTCTCACTGGGATACAGTTTCTGAAGTTGCTGACTGACTGGGATATAGTTCCTGAAGGGGCTGACTCTCCCTGGGATACAGTTCCTGAAGGTACTCTTTCTCATTGGGATACAGTTCCTGAAGGGGCTGACTCTCACTGGGATACAGTTCCTGAAGTTGCTGACTGACTGGGATATAGTTCCAGAAGGGGCTGACTCTCACTGGGATACAGTTCCTGAAGGGGCTGACTCTCACTGGGATACAGTTCCTGAAGGGGCTGACTCTCACTGGGATACAGTTCCTGAAGTTGCTGACTGACTGGGATATAGTTCCAGAAGGGGCTGACTCTCCCTGGGATACAGTTCCTGAAGGTACTCTTTCTCATTGGGATACAGTTCCTGAAGGGGCTGACTCTCACTGGGATACAGTTCCTGAAGTTGCTGACTGACTGGGATATAGTTCCAGAAGGGGCTGACTCACACTGGGTACAGTTCCTGAAGGTGCTGACTTTCACTGGGATACAGTTCCTGAAGGTGCTGGCTCTCACTGGGATACAGTTCCTGAAGGTGCTGGCTCTCACTGGGATACAGATCCTGACGGTGCTGACTCTCACTGGGATACAGTTCCTGAAGGTGCTGGCTCTCACTGGGATACCGATCCTGACGGGGCTGACTCTCACTGGGATACAGTTCCTGAAGGTGCTGACTCTCACTGGGATACAGTTCCTGAAGGTGCAGACTTTCACTGGGATACAGTTCCTGAAGGGGCTGACTCTCACTGGGGTACAGATCCTGACGGGGCTGACTCTCACTGGGATACAGATCCTGAAGGTGCTGACTCTCACTGGGATACAGTTCCTGAAGGTGCTGACTCTCACTGGGATACAGATCCTGACGGGGCTGACTCTCATTGGGATACAGATCCTGACGGGGCTGACTCTCACTGGGATACAGTTCCTGAAGTTGCTGACTCTCATTGGGATACAGTTCCTGAAGGTACTGACTCTCACTGGGATACAGTTACAGAAGGAGCTGACTCTCACTGGGATACAGTTCCTGAAGGGGCTGACTCTCCCTGGGATACAGTTCCTGAAGGTACTGACTCTCACTGGGATACAGTTACTGAAGGAGCTGACTCTCACTGGTATACAGTTCCTTAAGTTGCTGACTGACTGGTAGACGGTTCCTGAAGATGCTGATTCTCACTGGGATATGGTTCCTGAAGGGGCTGACTCTCACTGGGATACAGTTCCTGAAGGCGCTATCTCTCTCTGGGTTACAGTTCCTGAAGATGCTGACTCTCACTGGGATACAGTTCCTGAAGGTTTTGTCTCTCACTGCGATACAGTTCCTGAAGTTGCTGACTCTCACTGGGACACAGTTACTGAAGGAGCTGACTCTCACTGGGATACAGTTCCTGAAGGGGCTGACTCTCACTGGGATACAGTTCCTGAAGTTGCTGACTGACTGGGATATAGTTCCAGAAGGGGCTGACTCTCCCTGGGATACAGTTCCTGAAGGTACTGTCTCTCACTGGGATACAGTTCCTGAAGATGCTGACTCTCACTGGGATACAATTCCTGAAAAGGTCTGACTCTCACTAGGATACAGTTCCTGAAGGGGCTGACTCTCATTGGGATACAGTTGCTGAAGGTACTGACTCTCACTGGGATACAGTTCCTGAAGGTACTGACTGGTTGGGATATAGTTCCAGAAGGGGCTGACTCTCCCTGTTATACAGTTCCTGAGGGTACTGTTTCTCACTGGGATACAGTTCCTGAAGATGCTGACTCTCACTGGGATACAGGTCCTGAAGGTGCTGACTCTCACTGGCATACAGTTCCTGAAGGTGCTGACTCTCATTGGGATACAGTTCCTGAAGGTGCTGACTCTGAGTGGGATACTGTTCCTGAAGGGGCTGACTCTCACTGGGATACTGTTCCAGAAGGTGCTGACTCTCACTGGGACACAATTCCTGAAGGTGCTGACTCTCACTGGGATACAGTTCATGAAGGGGCTGACTCTCACTGGGATACAGTTCCTGAAGGTGCTGACTCTGAGTGGGATACAATTCCTGAAGGGATTGACTCTCATTGGCATACAGCTCCAGAATTTGCTCTCACTGGGATACAGTTCCTGAAGGCGCTGACTCTCACTGGGATACAGATCCTGACGGGGCTGACTCTCACTGGGATACAGTTCCTGAAAGGGTCTGACTCTCACTGGGATACAGTTCCTGAAGGTGCTGACTCTCACTGGGATACAGTTCCTGAAGGTACTGACTGGTTGGGATATAGTTCCAGAAGGGGCTGACTCTCCCTGTTATACAGTTCCTGAGGGTACTGTTTCTCACTGGGATACAGTTCCTGAAGATGCTGACTCTCACTGGGATACAGCTCCTGAAGGGGCTGACTCTCACTGGGTTACAATTCCTGAAGATGCTGATATACACTGGGATACAATTCCTGAAGATGCTGACTCTCACTGGGATACAGTTCCTGAAGGTACTCTTTCTCACTAGGATACAGTTCCTGAAGGTGCTGACTCTCACTGGGATACAGCTCCTGAAGGGGCTGACTCTCACTGGGTTACAATTCCTGAAGATGCTGATATACACTGGGATACAATTCCTGAAGATGCTGACTCACACTGGGTACAGTTCCTGAAGATGCTGACCCTCACTGGGATACAGTTCCTGAAGGCGCTATCTCTCACTGGGTTACAGTTCCAGGAGATGCTGACCCTAACTGGGATACAGTTCCTGAAGGGGCTGGCATTCACTTGGATACAGATCCTGAAGGTGCTGACTCTCACTGGGATATGGTTCCTGAAGGTGCTGACTCTCACTGGGATACAGTTCCTGAAGGTACTGACTCTCACTGGGATATGGTTCCTGAAGGTGCTGACTCTCACTGGGATACAGTTCCTGAAGGTGCTGACTCTCACTGGGATACAGATCCTGACGGTGCTGACTCTCATTGGGATACAGTTCCTGAAGGTGCTGACTCTCACTGTGATACGGTCCCTGAAGGGGCTGACTCTCACTGGGATACAGTTCCTGAAGGGGCTGACTCTCACTGGGATACAGTTCCTGAAGTTGCTGACTGACTGGGATATAGTTCCTGAAGGGGCTGACTCTCCCTGGGATACAGTTCCTGAAGGTACTCTTTCTCACTGGGATACAGTTCCTGAAGGGGCTGACTCTCACTGGGATACAGTTCCTGAAGTTGCTGACTGACTGGTATATAGTTCCAGACGGGGCTGACTCTCCCTGGGATACAGTTCCTGAAGGTGCTGACTCACACTGGGTACAGTTCCTGAAGGTGCTGACTTTCACTGGGATACAGTTCCTGAAGGTGCTGGCTCTCACTGGGATACAGTTCCTGAAGGTGCTGGCTCTCACTGGGATACAGATCCTGACGGTGCTGACTCTCACTGGGATACAGTTCCTGAAGGTGCTGGCTCTCACTGGGATACCGATCCTGACGGGGCTGACTCTCACTGGGATACAGTTCCTGAAGGTGCTGACTCTCACTGGGATACAGTTCCTGAAGGTGCAGACTTTCACTGGGATACAGTTCCTGAAGGGGCTGACTCTCACTGGGGTACAGATCCTGACGGGGCTGACTCTCACTGGGATACAGATCCTGAAGGTGCTGACTCTCACTGGGATACAGTTCCTGAAGGTGCTGACTCTCACTGGGATACAGATCCTGACGGGGCTGACTCTCATTGGGATACAGATCCTGACGGGGCTGACTCTCACTGGGATACAGTTCCTGAAGTTGCTGACTCTCATTGGGATACAGTTCCTGAAGGTACTGACTCTCACTGGGATACAGTTACAGAAGGAGCTGACTCTCACTGGGATACAGTTCCTGAAGGGGCTGACTCTCCCTGGGATACAGTTCCTGAAGGTACTGACTCTCACTGGGATACAGTTACTGAAGGAGCTGACTCTCACTGGGATACAGTTCCTTAAGTTGCTGACTGACTGGTAGACGGTTCCTGAAGATGCTGATTCTCACTGGGATATGGTTCCTGAAGGGGCTGACTCTCACTGGGATACAGTTCCTGAAGGCGCTATCTCTCTCTGGGTTACAGTTCCTGAAGATGCTGACTCTCACTGGGATACAGTTCCTGAAGGTTTTGTCTCTCACTGCGATACAGTTCCTGAAGTTGCTGACTCTCACTGGGACACAGTTACTGAAGGAGCTGACTCTCACTGGGATACAGTTCCTGAAGGGGCTGACTCTCACTGGGATACAGTTCCTGAAGTTGCTGACTGACTGGGATATAGTTCCAGAAGGGGCTGACTCTCCCTGGGATACAGTTCCTGAAGGTACTGTCTCTCACTGGGATACAGTTCCTGAAGATGCTGACTCTCACTGGGATACAATTCCTGAAAAGGTCTGACTCTCACTAGGATACAGTTCCTGAAGGGGCTGACTCTCATTGGGATACAGTTGCTGAAGGTACTGACTCTCACTGGGATATGGTTCCTGAAGGTGCTGACTCTCACTGGGATACAGTTCCTGAAGGTTTTGTCTCTCACTGGGATACAGTTTCTGAAGTTGCTGACTCTCACTGGGACAAAGTTACTGAAGGAGCTGACTCTCACTGGGATACAGTTCCTAAGGGGCTGACTCTCACTGGGATACAGTTCCTGAAGTTGCTGACTGACTGGGATATAGTTCCAGAAGGGGCTGACTCTCCCTGTTATACAGTTCCTGAGGGTACTGTTTCTCACTGGGATACAGTTCCTGAAGATGCTGACTCTCACTGGGATACAGCTCCTGAAGGTGCTGACTCTCACTGGCATACAGTTCCTGAAGGTGCTGACTCTCATTGGGATACAGTTCCTGAAGGTGCTGACTCTGAGTGGGATACTGTTCCTGAAGGGGCTGACTCTCACTGGGATACTGTTCCAGAAGGTGCTGACTCTCACTGGGACACAATTCCTGAAGGTGCTGACTCTCACTGGGATACAGTTCATGAAGGGGCTGACTCTCACTGGGATACAGTTCCTGAAGGTGCTGACTCTGAGTGGGATACAATTCCTGAAGGGATTGACTCTCATTGGCATACAGCTCCAGAATTTGCTCTCACTGGGATACAGTTCCTGAAGGCGCTGACTCTCACTGGGATACAGATCCTGACGGGGCTGACTCTCACTGGGATACAGTTCCTGAAAGGGTCTGACTCTCACTGGGATACAGTTCCTGAAGGTGCTGACTCTCACTGGGATACAGTTCCTGAAGGTACTGACTGGTTGGGATATAGTTCCAGAAGGGGCTGACTCTCCCTGTTATACAGTTCCTGAGGGTACTGTTTCTCACTGGGATACAGTTCCTGAAGATGCTGACTCTCACTGGGATACAGCTCCTGAAGGGGCTGACTCTCACTGGGTTACAATTCCTGAAGATGCTGATATACACTGGGATACAATTCCTGAAGATGCTGACTCTCACTGGGATACAGTTCCTGAAGGTACTCTTTCTCACTAGGATACAGTTCCTGAAGGTGCTGACTCACACTGGGTACAGTTCCTGAAGATGCTGACCCTCACTGGGATACAGTTCCTGAAGGCGCTATCTCTCACTGGGTTACAGTTCCAGAAGATGCTGACCCTAACTGGGATACAGTTCCTGAAGGGGCTGGCATTCACTTGGATACAGATCCTGAAGGTGCTGACTCTCACTGGGATACAGTTCCTGAAGGTACTGACTCTCACTGGGATATGGTTCCTGAAGGTGCTGACTCTCACTGGGATACAGTTCCTGAAGGTGCTGACTCTCACTGGGATACAGATCCTGACGGTGCTGACTCTCATTGGGATACAGTTCCTGAAGGTGCTGACTCTCACTGTGATACGGTCCCTGAAGGGGCTGACTCTCACTGGGATACAGTTCCTGAAGGGGCTGACTCTCACTGGGATACAGTTCCTGAAGTTGCTGACTGACTGGGATATAGTTCCTGAAGGGGCTGACTCTCCCTGGGATACAGTTCCTGAAGGTACTCTTTCTCATTGGGATACAGTTCCTGAAGGGGCTGACTCTCACTGGGATACAGTTCCTGAAGTTGCTGACTGACTGGGATATAGTTCCTGAAGGGGCTGACTCTCCCTGGGATACAGTTCCTGAAGGTACTCTTTCTCATTGGGATACAGTTCCTGAAGGTGCTGACTCACACTGGGTACAGTTCCTGAAGGTGCTGACTTTCACTGGGATACAGTTCCTGAAGGTGCTGGCTCTCACTGGGATACAGTTCCTGAAGGTGCTGGCTCTCACTGGGATACAGATCCTGACGGTGCTGACTCTCACTGGGATACAGTTCCTGAAGGTGCTGGCTCTCACTGGGATACCGATCCTGACGGGGCTGACTCTCACTGGGATACAGTTCCTGAAGGTGCTGACTCTCACTGGGATACAGTTCCTGAAGGTGCAGACTTTCACTGGGATACAGTTCCTGAAGGGGCTGACTCTCACTGGGGTACAGATCCTGACGGGGCTGACTCTCACTGGGATACAGATCCTGAAGGTGCTGACTCTCACTGGGATACAGTTCCTGAAGGTGCTGACTCTCACTGGGATACAGATCCTGACGGGGCTGACTCTCATTGGGATACAGATCCTGACGGGGCTGACTCTCACTGGGATACAGTTCCTGAAGTTGCTGACTCTCATTGGGATACAGTTCCTGAAGGTACTGACTCTCACTGGGATACAGTTACAGAAGGAGCTGACTCTCACTGGGATACAGTTCCTGAAGGGGCTGACTCTCCCTGGGATACAGTTCCTGAAGGTACTGACTCTCACTGGGATACAGTTACTGAAGGAGCTGACTCTCACTGGGATACAGTTCCTTAAGTTGCTGACTGACTGGTAGACGGTTCCTGAAGATGCTGATTCTCACTGGGATATGGTTCCTGAAGGGGCTGACTCTCACTGGGATACAGTTCCTGAAGGCGCTATCTCTCTCTGGGTTACAGTTCCTGAAGATGCTGACTCTCACTGGGATACAGTTCCTGAAGGTTTTGTCTCTCACTGCGATACAGTTCCTGAAGTTGCTGACTCTCACTGGGACACAGTTACTGAAGGGGCTGACTCTCACTGGGATACAGTTCCTGAAGTTGCTGACTGACTGGGATATAGTTCCAGAAGGGGCTGACTCTCCCTGGGATACAGTTCCTGAAGGTACTGTCTCTCACTGGGATACAGTTCCTGAAGATGCTGACTCTCACTGGGATACAATTCCTGAAAAGGTCTGACTCTCACTAGGATACAGTTCCTGAAGGGGCTGACTCTCATTGGGATACAGTTGCTGAAGGTACTGACTCTCACTGGGATATGGTTCCTGAAGGTGCTGACTCTCATTGGGACAAAGTTACTGAAGGAGCTGACTCTCACTGGGATACAGTTCCTGAAGGTTTTGTCTCTCACTGGGATACAGTTTCTGAAGTTGCTGACTCTCACTGGGACAAAGTTACTGAAGGAGCTGACTCTCACTGGGATACAGTTCCTAAGGGGCTGACTCTCACTGGGATACAGTTCCTGAAGTTGCTGACTGACTGGGATATAGTTCCAGAAGGGGCTGACTCTCCCTGGGATACAGTTCCTGAAGGTACTGTTTCTCACTGGGACACAGTTCCTGAAGATGCTGACTCTCACTGGGATACAATTCCTGAAAAGGTCTGACTCTCACTGGGATACAGTTCCTGAAGGGGCTGACTCTCATTGGGATACAGTTCCTGAAGGTGCTGACTCTCACTGGGAGACGGTTCCTGAAGTTGCTGACTGACTCTCACTGGAAGATGCTGATATACACTGGGATACAATTCCTGAAGATGCTGACTCTCACTGGGATACAGTTCCTGAAGGGGCTGACTCTCACTGGGATACGGTTCCTGAAGGTGCTGGCTCTCACTGGGATATGGTTCCAGAAGGTACTGACTCTCACTGGGATATGGTTCCAGAAGGTGCTGACTCTCATTGGGATACAGTTCCTGAAGGTGCTGGCTCTCACTGGGATATGGTTCCAGAAGGTGCTGACTCTCATTGGGATACAGTTCCTGAAGGTACTGACTCTCACTGGGATATGGTTCCAGAAGGTGCTGACTCTCATTGGCATACAGTTCCTGAAGGTGCTGACTCTCACTGAGGTACACTTCCCGAAGGGACTGACTCTCACTGGGATACAGATCCTGAAGGTGCTGACTCTCACTGGGATACAGATCCTGACGGGACTGACTCTCACTGGGATACAGTTCCTGAAGGGGCTGACTCTCATTGGGATACAGATCCTGACGGGGCTGACTCTCACTGGGATACAGTTCCTGAAGGGGCTGACTCTCATTGGGATACAGATCCTGATGGGGCTGACTCTCACTGGGATACAGTTCCTGAAGTTGCTGACTGACTGGGAGACGGTTCCTGAAGGTACTGACTCTCACTGGGATATGGTTCCTGAAGGGGCTGACTCTCACTGGGATACAGTTCCTTAAGTTGCTGACTGACTGGTAGACGGTTCCTGAAGATGCTGACTCTCACTGGGATATGGTTCCTGAAGGGGCTATCTCTCACTGGGTTACAGTTCCTGAAGATGCTGACCCTAACTGGGATACAGTTCCTGAAGGGGCTGACACTCACTTGGATACAGATCCTGAAGGTGCTGACTCTCACTGGGAGACGGTTCCTGAAAGTACTGACTCTCACTGGGATATGGTTCCTGAAGGTGCAGACTCTCACTGGGATACAGTTCCTGAAGGTGCTGACTCTCACTGGGATACAGTTCCTGAAGGTGCTGACTCTCACTGGCATACAGTTCCTGAAGGTGCTGACTCTCACTGGGATACATTTCCTGAAGGTGCTGACTCTCACTGTGATACGGTTCGTGAAGGGGCTGACTCTCACTGGGATACAGTTCCTGAAGGGACTGACTACCGTTGGGATACAGTTCCAGAAGGGGCTGACTCTCACTGAGGTACACTTCCCAAAGGGACTGACTCTCACTGGGATACAGTTCCTGAAGGGACTGACTACCGTTGGGATACAGTTCCTGAAGGTGCTGACTCTCACTGGGATACAGTGCCTGAAGGTGCTGATATACAATGGGATACAATTCCTGAAGGGGCTGACCCTCACTGGGATACAGATCTTGAAGGTGCTGACTCTCATTGGGATACAGTTACTGAAGGGGCTGACTCTCACTGGGATACAGTTCCTGAAGGGGCTGACACTCACTTGGATACAGATCCTGAACGTGCTGACTCTCACTGGGAGACGGTTCCTGAAGGTACTGACTCTCACTGGGATATGGTTCCTGAAGGTGCTGACTCTCACTGGGATACAGTTCCTGAAGGTGCTGACTCTCACTGGCATACAGTTCCTGAAGGTGCTGACTCGAACTGGGATACAGATCCTGACGGTGCTGACTCTCATTGGGATACAGTTCCTGAAGGGCTGACTGTCACTGGGATACAGATCCTGACGGTGCTGACTCTCACTCAGATACAGTTCCTAAAGGTGCTGTCTCTCACTGGAATAGAGTTCCTGAAGGTGCTGACTCTCACTGGGATACAGTTCCTGAAGGTGCTAACTCTCACTGGGATACAGATCCTGACGGTGCTGACTCTCATTGGGATACAGTTCCTAAAGGTGCTGTCTCTCACTGGGATACAGTTCCTGAAGGTGCTGACTCTGAGTGGGATACAATTCCTGAAGGGGTTGACACTCATTGGGATAGAGTTCCAGAAGGTGCTCTCACTGGGATACAGTTCCTGAAGGGGCTGACTCTCACTTGGATACAGTTCCAGAAGGTGCTGACTCTGAGTGGGATACAATTCCTGAAGGGGTTGACACTCATTGGGATAGAGTTCCAGAAGGTGCTCTCACTGGGATACAGTTCCTGAAGGGGCTGACTCTCACTGCGATCTTGATCCTGAAGGGGCTGACTCTCACTGGGATACTGTTCCAGAAGGTGCTGACTCTCATTGGGATACAGTACCTGAAGGGGCTGACTCTCACTGAGATACAGTTCCAGAAGGAGCTGACTCTCACTGAGGTATACTTCCCGAAGGGACTGACTCTCACTGGGATACAGTTCCTGAAGGTGCTGACTCTCACTGGGACACAGTTCCTAAAGGTGCTGACTCTCACTGGGATATAGTTCCTGAAGGGGCTGACTCTCACTGGGATACAGTTCCAGAAGGAGCTGACTCTCACTGGGACACAGTTCCTGAAGGGGCTGACTCTCACTGGGATACAGTTCCAGAAGGTGCTGACTCTCACTGGGATACAGTTCCAGAAGGTGCTGAGTCTCACTGAGGTACACTACCCGAAGGGACTGACTCTCACTTGGGTACAGATCCTGAAGGTACTGACTCTCACTGGGATGCCGTTCCTGAAAGAGGTGACTCTCACTGGGATACAGTTCCTGAAGGTGCTGACTCTAATTGGGATACAGTTCCTGAAGGTGCTGACTCTGACTGGGATACAGTGCCTGAAGGGGCTGACTGACTGGGATATAGTTCCAGAAGGGGCTGACTCTAGCTGGGATACAGTTCCTGAAGGTGCTGACTCTCACTGGGATACAGTTCCTGAAGGTTTTGTCTCTCACTGCGATACAGTTCCTGAAGTTGCTGACTCTCACTGGGACACAGTTACTGAAGAAGCTGACTCTCACTGGGATACAGTTCATGAAGGGGCTGACTCTCACTGGGATACAGTTCCTGAAGTTTCTGACTGACTGGGATATAGTTCCAGAAGGGGCTGACTCTCCCTGGGATACAGTTCCTGAAGGTACTGTTTCTCACTGGGATACAGTTCCTGAAGATGCTGACTCTCACTGGGATACAATTCCTGAAAAGGTCTGACTCTCACTGGGATACAGTTCCTGAAGGGGCTGACTCTCACTGGGGTACAGTTGCTGAAGGTACTGTCTCTCACTAGGATACAGTTCCTGAAGGTGCTGACTCTCACTGGGATACAGTTCCTGAAGGAGCTGCCTCTCACTGGGATACAGTTCCTGAAGTTGCTGACTGACTGGGAGACGGTTCCTGAAGGTGCTGACTCTCACTGGGGTATGGTTCTTGAAGGGGCTGACTCTCACTGGGATACAGTTCCTGAAGCTGCTGACTCTCACTGGGATACATTGCCTGAAGTTGCTGATATACACTGGGATACAATTCCTGAAGATGCTGACCCTCACTGGGATACAGTTCCTGAAGGCGCTATCTCTCACTGGGTTACAGTTCCTGAAGATGCTGACCCTCACTGGAATACAGTTCCTGAAGGGGCTGACACTCACTTGGATACAGATCCTGAAGATGCTGACTCTCACTGGGATACGGTTCCTGGAAGGTACTGACTCTGACTGGGATATGGTTCCTGAAGATGCTGACTCTCACTGGCATACAGTTCCTGAAGGTGCTGACTCTCATTGGGATACAGTTCCTGAAGGTGCTGACTCTGAGTGGGATACTGTTCCTGAAGGGGCTGACTCTCACTGGGATACTGTTCCAGAAGGTGCTGACTCTCATTGGGATACAGTTCCTGAAGGGGCTGACTCTCACTGGGACACAATTCCTGAAGGTGCTGACTCTCACTGGGATACAGTTCCTGAAAGGGTCTGACTCTCACTGGGATACAGTTCCTGAAGGTACTGACTGATTGGGATATAGTTCCAGAAGGGGCTGACTCTCCCTGTTATACAGTTCCTGAGGGTACTGTTTCTCACTGGGATACAGTTCCTGAAGATGCTGACTCTCACTGGGATACAGCTCCTGAAGGTGCTGACTCTCACTGGCATACAGTTCCTGAAGGTGCTGACTCTCATTGGGATACAGTTCCTGAAGGTGCTGACTCTGAGTGGGATACTGTTCCTGAAGGGGCTGACTCTCACTGGGATACTGTTCCAGAAGGTGCTGACTCTCACTGGGACACAATTCCTGAAGGTGCTGACTCTCACTGGGATACAGTTCATGAAGGGGCTGACTCTCACTGGGATACAGTTCCTGAAGGTGCTGACTCTGAGAGGGATACAATTCCTGAAGGGATTGACTCTCATTGGCATACAGCTCCAGAATTTGCTCTCACTGGGATACAGTTCCTGAAGGCGCTGACTCTCACTGGGATACAGATCCTGACGGGGCTGACTCTCACTGGGATACAGTTCCTGAAAGGGTCTGACTCTCACTGGGATACAGTTCCTGAAGGTGCTGACTCTCACTGGGATACAGTTCCTGAAGGTACTGACTGGTTGGGATATAGTTCCAGAAGGGGCTGACTCTCCCTGTTATACAGTTCCTGAGGGTACTGTTTCTCACTGGGATACAGTTCCTGAAGATGCTGACTCTCACTGGGATACAGCTCCTGAAGGGGCTGACTCTCACTGGGTTACAATTCCTGAAGATGCTGATATACACTGGGATACAATTCCTGAAGATGCTGACTCTCACTGGGATACAGTGCCTGAAGGTGCTGATATACAATGGGATACAATTCCTGAAGGGGCTGACCCTCACTGGGATACAGATCTTGAAGGTGCTGACTCTCATTGGGATACTGTTACTGAAGGGGCTGACTCTCACTGGGATACAGTTCCTGAAGGGGCTGACACTCACTTGGATACAGATCCTGAAGGTGCTGACTCTCACTGGGAGACGGTTCCTGAAGGTACTGACTCTCACTGGGATATGGTTCCTGAAGGTGCTGACTCTCACTGGGATACAGTTCCTGAAGGTGCTGACTCTCACTGGCATACAGTTCCTGAAGGTGCTGACTCGAACTGGGATACAGATCCTGACGGTGCTGACTCTCATTGGGATACAGTTCCTGAAGGGCTGACTGTCACTGGGATACAGATCCTGACGGTGCTGACTCTCACTCAGATACAGTTCCTAAAGGTGCTGTCTCTCACTGGAATAGAGTTCCTGAAGGTGCTGACTCTGAGTGGGATACAATTCCTGAAGGGGTTGACACTCATTGGGATAGAGTTCCAGAAGGTGCTCTCACTGGGATACAGTTCCTGAAGGGGCTGACTCTCACTTGGATACAGTTCCAGAAGGTGCTGACTCTGAGTGGGATACAATTCCTGAAGGGGTTGACACTCATTGGGATAGAGTTCCAGAAGGTGCTCTCACTGGGATACAGTTCCTGAAGGGGCTGACTCTCACTGCGATATAGATCCTGAAGGGGCTGACTCTCACTGGGATACTGTTCCAGAAGGTGCTGACTCTCATTGGGATACAGTACCTGAAGGGGCTGACTCTCACTGAGATACAGTTCCAGAAGGAGCTGACTCTCACTGAGGTATACTTCCCGAAGGGACTGACTCTCACTGGGATACAGTTCCTGAAGGTGCTGACTCTCACTGGGACACAGTTCCTAAAGGTGCTGACTCTCACTGGGATATAGTTCCTGAAGGGGCTGACTCTCACTGGGATACAGTCCCAGAAGGAGCTGACTCTCACTGAGGTATACTTCCCGAAGGGACTGACTCTCACTGGGATACAGTTCCAGAAGGTGCTGACTCTCACTGGGATACAGTTCCAGAAGGTGCTGAGTCTCACTGGGATACAGATTCTGAAGGTACTGACTCTCACTGGGATGCCGTTCCTGAAAGTGGTGACTCTCACTGGGATACAGTTCCAGAAGGGGCTGACTCTAGCTGGGATACAGTTCCTGAAGGTGCTGACTCTCACTGGGACACAGTTCCTGAAGGTTTTGTCTCTCACTAGGATACAGTTCCTGAAGGTGCTGACTCTCACTGGGATACAGTTCCTGAAGGAGCTGACTCTCACTGGGATACAGTTCCTGAAGTTGCTGACTGACTGGGAGACGGTTCCTGAAGTTGCTGACTCTCACTGGGGTATGGTTCTTGAAGGGGCTGACTCTCACTGGGATACAGTTCCTGAAGCTGCTGACTCTCACTGGGATACAGTTCCTGAAGGCGCTATCTCTCACTGGATTACAGTTCCTGAAGATGCTGACCCTCACTGGAATACAGTTCCTGAAGGGGCTGACACTCACTTGGATACAGATCCTGAAGATGCTGACTCTCACTGGGATACGGTTCCTGGAAGGTACTGACTCTCACTGGGATATGGTTCCTGAAGATGCTGACTCTCACTGGCATACAGTTCCTGAAGGTGCTGACTCTCATTGGGATACAGTTCCTGAAGGTGAAGACTCTGAGTGGGATACTGTTCCTGAAGGGGCTGACTCTCACTGGGATACTGTTCCAGAAGGTGCTGACTCTCATTGGGATACAGTTCCTGAAGGGGCTGACTCTCACTGGGACACAATTCCTGAAGGTGCTGACTCTCACTGGGATACAGTTCCTGAAAGGGTCTGACTCTCACTGGGATACAGTTCCTGAAGGTACTGACTGATTGGGATATAGTTCCAGAAGGGGCTGACTCTCCCTGTTATACAGTTCCTGAGGGTACTGTTTCTCACTGGGATACAGTTCCTGAAGATGCTGACTCTCACTGGGATACAGTTCCTGAAGATGCTGACTCTCCCTGTTATACAGTTCCTGAAGGTGCTGACTCTCACTGGGATACAGTTCCTGAAGGTGCTGACTCTCATTGGGATACAGTTCCTGAAGGAGCTGCCTCTCACTGGGATACAGTTCCTGAAGATGCTGACTCTCACTGGGATACAGTTCCTGAAGATGCTGACTCTCCCTGTTATACAGTTCCTGAAGGTGCTGACTCTCACTGGGATACAGTTCCTGAAGGTGCTGACTCTCATTGGGATACAGTTCCTAAAGGTGCTGTCTCTCACTGGGATACAGTTCCTGAAGGTGCTGACTCTGAGTGGGATACAATTCCTGAAGGGGTTGACACTCATTGGGATAGAGTTCCAGAATGTGCTCTCACTGGGATACAGTTCCTGAAGGGGCTGACTCTCACTTGGATACAGTTCCAGAAGGTGCTGACTCTGAGTGGGATACAATTCCTGAAGGGGTTGACACTCATTGGGATAGAGTTCCAGAAGGTGCTCTCACTGGGATACAGTTCCTGAAGGGGCTGACTCTCACTGCGATATAGATCCTGAAGGGGCTGACTCTCACTGGGATACTGTTCCAGAAGGTGCTGACTCTCATTGGGATACAGTACCTGAAGGGGCTGACTCTCACTGAGATACAGTTCCAGAAGGAGCTGACTCTCACTGAGGTATACTTCCCGAAGGGACTGACTCTCACTGGGATACAGTTCCTGAAGGTGCTGACTCTCACTGGGACACAGTTCCTAAAGGTGCTGACTCTCACTGGGATATAGTTCCTGAAGGGGCTGACTCTCACTGGGATACAGTTCCAGAAGGAGCTGACTCTCACTGAGGTATACTTCCCGAAGGGACTGACTCTCACTGGGATACAGTTCCTGAAGGTGCTGACTCTCACTGGGACACAGTTCCTGAAGGGGCTGACTCTCACTGGGATACAGTTCCAGAAGGTGCTGACTCTCACTGGGATACAGTTCCAGAAGGTGCTGAGTCTCACTGAGGTACACTACCCGAAGGGACTGACTCTCACTTGGATACAGATCCTGAAGGTACTGACTCTCACTGGGATGCCGTTCCTGAAAGAGGTGACTCTCACTGGGATACAGTTCCTGAAGGTGCTGACTCTAATTGGGATACAGTTCCTGAAGGTGCTGACTCTGACTGGGATACAGTGCCTGAAGGGGCTGACTGACTGGGATATAGTTCCAGAAGGGGCTGACTCTAGCTGGGATACAGTTCCTGAAGGTGCTGACTCTCACTGGGATACAGTTCCTGAAGGTTTTGTCTCTCACTGCGATACAGTTCCTGAAGTTGCTGACTCTCACTGGGACACAGTTCATGAAGGGGCTGACTCTCACTGGGATACAGTTCCTGAAGGTGCTGGCTCTCATTGGGATACAGTTCCTGAAGTTTCTGACTGACTGGGATATAGTTCCAGAAGGGGCTGACTCTCCCTGGGATACAGTTCCTGAAGGTACTGTTTCTCCCTGGGATACAGTTCCTGAAGTTGCTGACTCTCACTGGGACACAGTTACTGAAGAAGCTGACTCTCACTGGGATACAATTCCTGAAAAGGTCTGACTCTCACTGGGATACAGTTCCTGAAGTTTCTGACTGACTGGGATATAGTTCCAGAAGGGGCTGACTCTCCCTGGGATACAGTTCCTGAAGGTACTGTTTCTCACTGGGATACAGTTCCTGAAGATGCTGACTCTCACTGGGACACAGCTACTGAAGGAGCTGACTCTCACTGGGATACAGTTCCTGAAGGGGCTGACTCTCACTGGGATACAGTTCCTGAAGTTGCTGACTGACTGGGATATAGTTCCAGAAGGGGCTGACTCTCCCTGGGATACAGTTCCTGAAGGTACTGTCTCTCACTGGGATACAATTCCTGAAGATGCTGACCCTCACTGGGATACAGTTCCTGAAGGCGCTATCTCTCACTGGGTTACAGTTCCTGAAGATGCTGACCCTCACTGGAATACAGTTCCTGAAGGGGCTGACACTCACTTGGATACAGATCCTGAAGATGCTGACTCTCACTGGGATACGGTTCCTGGAAGGTACTGACTCTCACTGGGATATGGTTCCTGAAGATGCTGACTCTCACTGGCATACAGTTCCTGAAGGTGCTGACTCTCATTGGGATACAGTTCCTGAAGGTGCTGACTCTGAGTGGGATACTGTTCCTGAAGGGGCTGACTCTCACTGGGATACTGTTCCAGAAGGTGCTGACTCTCATTGGGATACAGTTCCTGAAGGGGCTGACTCTCACTGGGACACAATTCCTGAAGGTGCTGACTCTCACTGGGATACAGTTCCTGAAAGGGTCTGACTCTCACTGGGATACAGTTCCTGAAGGTACTGACTGATTGGGATATAGTTCCAGAAGGGGCTGACTCTCCCTGTTATACAGTTCCTGAGGGTACTGTTTCTCACTGGGATACAGTTCCTGAAGATGCTGACTCTCACTGGGATACAGCTCCTGAAGGTGCTGACTCTCACTGGCATACAGTTCCTGAAGGTGCTGACTCTCATTGGGATACAGTTCCTGAAGGTGCTGACTCTGAGTGGGATACTGTTCCTGAAGGGGCTGACTCTCACTGGGATACTGTTCCAGAAGGGGCTGATATACACTGGGATACAATTCCTGAAGATGCTGACCCTCACTGGGATACAGTTCCTGAAGGGGCTATCTCTCACTGGGTTACAGTTCCAGAAGATGCTGACCCTAACTGGGATACAGTTCCTGAAGGGGTTGACACTCACTTGGATACAGATCCTGAAGGTGCTGACTCTCACTGGGAGACGGTTCCTGAAGGTACTGACTCTCACTGGGATATGGTTCCTGAAGGTGCTGACTCTCACTGGGATACAGTTCCTGAAGGTGCTGACTCTCACTGGGATACAGTTCCTGAAGGTGCTGACTCTCACTGGGATACAGTTCCTGAAGGTGCTGACTCTCACTGGGATACAGATCCTGACGGTGCTGACTCTCATTGGGATACAGTTCCTGAAGGTGCTGACTCTCACTGTGATACGGTCCCTGAAGGGGCTGACTCTCACTGGGATACAGTTCCTGAAGGGGCTCACTGGGATACAGTTCCTGAAGGGACTGACTACCGTTGGGATACAGTCCCAGAAGGGACTGACTCTCACAGAGGTACACTTCCCGAAGGGACTGACTCTCACTGGGATACAGATCTTGAAGGTGCTGACTCTCACTGGGATACAGTTACTGAAGGGGCTGACTCTCACTGGGATACAGTTCCTGAAGTTGCTGACTGAATGGGATATAGTTCCAGAAGGGGCTGACTCTCCCTGGGATACAGTTCCTGAAGTTGCTGACTGAATGGGATATAGTTCCAGAAGGAGCTGACTCTCACTGGGATACAGTTACTGAAGGAGCTGACTCTCACTGGGATACAGTTCCTGAAGGGGCTGACTCTCACTGGGATACAGTTCCTGAAGTTGCTGACTCTCACTGGGGTACAATTCCTCAAAGGGTCTGACTCTCACTGGGATACAGATCCTGGCGGTGCTGACTCTCACTGAGATACAGTTCCTGAAGGGGCTGACTCTCACTGGGATACGGTTCCTGAAGGTGCTGACTCTGAGTGGGATACAATTCCTGAAGGGGTTGACACTCATTGGGATAGAGTTCCAGAAGGTGCTCTCACTGGGATACAGTTCCTGAAGGGGCTGACTCTCACTGGGATACTGTTCCAGAAGGTGCTGACTCTCACTGGGATACGGTTCCTGAAGGTACTGACTCTCACTGAGATACGGTTCATGAAGGGGCTGACTCTCACTTGGTTACAGTTCCTGAAGGTACTGACTCTCACTGGGATACAGTTACTGAAGGTGCTGACTCTCACTGCGATACAGTGCCTGAAGGGGCTGACTCTCACTGGGATACAGTTCCTGAAGGTGCTGACTCTCACTGGGATACAGTGCCTGAAGGGGCTGACTCTCACTGGGATACAGTTCCTGAAGTTGCTGACTGACTGGGATATAGTTCCAGAAGGGGTTGACTCTAGCTGGGATACAGTTCCTGAAGGTGCTGACTCTCACTGGGATACAGTTCCTGAAGGTTTTGTCTCTCACTGCGATACAGTTCCTGAAGTTGCTGACTCTCACTGGGATACAGTTCCTGAAGTTGCTGACTGACTGGGATATAGTTCCAGAAGGGGCTGACTCTCCCTGGGATACAGTTCCTGAAGGTACTGTTTCTCACTGGGATACAGTTCCTGAAGATGCTGACTCTCACTGGGATACAGTTCCTGAAAAGGTCTGACTCTCACTGGGATACAGTTCCTGAAGGGGCTGACTCTCACTGGGATACAGTTCCTGAAGTTGCTGACTGACTGGGATATAGTTCCAGAAGGGGCTGACTCTAGCTGGGATACAGTTCCTGATGGTGCTGACTCTCACTGGGATACGGTTCCTGAAGGTGCTGAGTCTGAGTCGGATACAATTCCTGAAGGGGTTGACACTCATTGGGATAGAGTTCCAGAAGGTGCTCTCACTGGGATACAGTTCCTGAAGGGGCTGACTCTCACTGCGATATAGATCCTGAAGGGGCTGACTCTCACTGGGATACAGTTCCAGAAGGGGCTGACTCTCACTGAGATACAGTTCCAGAAGGTGCTGACTCTCACTGGGATGTAGTTCCTGAAGGGGCTGACTCTCACTGGGATACAGTTCCAGAAGGTGCTGACTCTCACTGGGATGCCGTTCCTGAAAGAGGTGACTCTCACTGGGATACAGTTACTGAAGGAGCTGACTCTCCCTTGGATACAGTTCCTGAAGGTGCTGACTCTCACTGGGATACAGTTCCTGAAGGTGCTGACTCTCATTGGGATATAGTTCCTGAAGGGGCTGACTCTCACTGGGATACAGTTCCAGAAGGTGCTGACTCTCACTGGGATGCCGTTCCTGAAAGAGGTGACTCTCACTGGGATACAGTTACTGAAGGAGCTGACTCTCCCTTGGATACAGTTCCTGAAGGTGCTGACTCTCACTGGGATACAGTTCCTGAAGGTGCTGACTCTCATTGGGATACAGTTCCTGAAGGTGCTGACTCTCACTGGGATACAGTTCCTGAAGGGGCTGACTCTCACTGGGATATAGTTCCTGAAGGGGCTGACTCTCACTGGGATACAGTTCCTGAAGTTGCTGACTGACTGGGATATAGTTCCTGAAGGGGCTGACTCTCACTGGGATACAGTTACTGAAGGGGCTGACTCTCATTGGGATACAGTTCCTGAAGGTGCTGACTCTCACTGGGATACAGTTCCTGAAGGGGCTGACTCTCACTGGGATACAGTTCCTGAAGTTGCTGACTGACTGGGATATAGTTCCTGAAGGGGCTGACTCTCACTGGGATACAGTTCCTGAAGGTGCTGACTCTCACTGGGATACAGTTCCTGAAGGGGGTGACTCTCACTGGGATACAGTTCCTGAAGGTGCTGACTCTCACTGGGATACAGTTCCTGAAGGGGCTGACTCTCACTGGGATACAGTTCCTGAAGGGGCTGACTCTCACTGGGATACAGTTCCTGAAGTTGCTGACTGACTGGGATATAGTTCCTGAAGGGGCTGACTCTCACTGGGATACAGTTCCTGAAGGTGCTGACTCTCACTGGGATACAGTTCCTGAAGGGGCTGACTCTCACTGGGATACAGTTCCTGAAGGTGCTGACTCTCACTGGGATACAGTTCCTGAAGGGGCTGACTCTCACTGGGATACAGTTCCTGAAGGTGCTGACTCTCATTGGGATACAGTTCCTGAAGGTGCTGACTCTCACTGGGATACAGTTCCTGAAGGGGCTGACTCTCACTGGGATACAGTTCCTGAAGTTGCTGACTGACTGGGATATAGTTCCTGAAGGGGCTGACTCTCACTGGGATACAGTTCCTGAAGGTGCTGACTCTCATTGGGATACAATTCCTGAAGGGGCTGACTCTCACTGGGATACAGTTCCTGAAGGGGCTGACTCTCACTGGGATACAGTTCCTGAAGTTGCTGACTGACTGGGATATAGTTCCTGAAGGGGCTGACTCTCACTGGGATACAGTTCCTGAAGGTGCTGACTCTCACTGGGATACAGTTCCTGAAGGGGGTGACTCTCACTGGGATACAGTTCCTGAAGGTGCTGACTCTCACTGGGATACAGTTCCTGAAGGGGCTGACTCTCACTGGGATACAGTTCCTGAAGGGGCTGACTCTCACTGGGATACAGTTCCTGAAGTTGCTGACTGACTGGGATATAGTTCCTGAAGGGGCTGACTCTCACTGGGATACAGTTCCTGAAGGTGCTGACTCTCACTGGGATACAGTTCCTGAAGGGGCTGACTCTCACTGGGATACAGTTCCTGAAGGTGCTGACTCTCACTGGGATACAGTTCCTGAAGGGGCTGACTCTCACTGGGATACAGTTCCTGAAGGTGCTGACTCTCATTGGGATACAGTTCCTGAAGGTGCTGACTCTCACTGGGATACAGTTCCTGAAGGGGCTGACTCTCACTGGGATACAGTTCCTGAAGTTGCTGACTGACTGGGATATAGTTCCTGAAGGGGCTGACTCTCACTGGGATACAGTTCCTGAAGGTGCTGACTCTCATTGGGATACAATTCCTGAAGGGGCTGACTCTCACTGGGATACAGTTCCTGAAGGTACTGTTTCTCACTGGGATACAGTTCCTGAAGATGCTGACTCTCACTGGGATACAATTCCTGAAAAGGTCTGACTCTCACTGGGATACAGTTCCTAAAGGAGCTGACTCTCACTGGGATACAGTTCCTGAAGATGCTGACTCTCACTGGGATACAATTCCTGAAAACGTCTGACTCTCACTGGGATACAGTTCCTAAAGGAGCTGACTCACACTGGGATACAGTTCCTGAAGTTCCTGACTGACTGGGAGACGGTTCCTGAAGTTGCTGACTCTCACTGGGATACATTGCCTGAAGTTGCTGATATACACTGGGATACAATTCCTGAAGGTGCTGACTCTCACTGGGATACAGTTCCTGAAGGCGCTATCTCTCACTGGGTTACAGTTCCTGAAGATGCTGACCCTCACTGGAATACAGTTCCTGAAGGGGCTGACACTCACTTGGATACAGATCCTGAAGATGCTGACTCTCACTGGGATATGGTTCCTGAAGGGGCTGACTCTCACTGGGATACAATTCCTGAAGGTGCTGACTCTCACTGGGACACAATTCCTGAAGGGGCTGACTCTCACTGGGATACAGTTCCTGAAGGTGCTGACTCTGAGTGGGATACAATTCCTGAAGGGATTGACTCTCATTGGCATAGAGCTCCAGAATTTGCTCTCACTGGGATACAGTTCCTGTAGGCGCTGACTCTCACTGGGATACAGATCCTGACGGGGCTGACTCTCACTGGGATACAGTTCCTGTAGGCGCTGACTCTCACTGGGATACAGATCCTGACGGGGCTGACTCTCACTGGGATACAGTTCCTGTAGGCGCTGACTCTCACTGGGATACAGATCCTGACGGGGCTGACTCTCACTGGGATACGGTTCCTGAAGGTGCTGACTCTCACTGGGATACAGTTCCTGAAGGTACTGACTGATTGGGATATAGTTCCAGAAGGGGCTGACTCTCCCTGTTATACAGTTCCTGAGGGTACTGTTTCTCACTGGGATACAGTCCCTGAAGGTGCTGACTCTCACTGGGATACAGTTCCTGAAGGAGCTGACTCTCACTGGGATACAATTCCTGAAGGTGCTGACTCTCACTGGGATACAATTCCTGAAGGTGCTGACTCTCACTGGGATACAGTTCCTGAAGGTACTGACTCTCACTGGGATACAGTTCTTGAAGGGGCTGACTCTCACCGGGATACAGATATTATTTTTAACTACTCTCTCAAATACCCTGAGTTTAGTCCTGCTCTTTGAGTTTGATTTCAACTGAGAACCATTTATTTTTGAAGTTTACTTGTCGTCTTTCACTCGATTCTGTCTCATATTCTTTAATTGCTCTCTCTCCCAGTTTGAGCTTCCCTGTTATATCTCTCTGGAACACACAATCTGCTGACTGCACTAATGCAGCCTCGTCCCTTGGCGTCTGTCTGTGTGCCTTCTTTGGCGTGCAGCAGCGTCTGGTGGTTTTTGAGATAGATTTACTGAGCGAGTGACATCTGTTTGCAATCAGATACTGTACAGATCACTCAAAGACTTCCAAACAATACAGGCAAAGAATCCAGAATTGTTAAAATTAGAGAGAAAGAGGGTGGCAGAGAGCAAATGGACAAAAATAAACTGGTTGGATGTAACATATTGTGGAATCAGGAAGATATATCATTAAACCCTGGAATTCACTCCATATTCCCATCTACATCCCCATCCATATCCCTATCAATATATTCATCCACATCTCCATTCATACCCCATCCATACCCTATCCAAATGCCTCATCTATATATCCCCATCCATATCTCTACATAGATTTTTAACCATTTCCCATTCATTTTTCCAGCCTTATCCCATCTATACCCAAACCTAAGCCCTGTCCATATTTCAATCATAGCTCCAGCCATATCCCATCTGTATTCCTATCCATATCCACATTCATAAACTACCCATATCCCGGTAATATTCCCAGTTACATTCCTAGCCATATCTACATTCAAACACCATTCATTTCCCCCTCCATATCCTTTGCAATATCCCTGTCTATATTCTTCCTTTATGTTTTAAACTGAATTGGTGACTATGTTTATTGTCTTTCCTTCTACAGGTTTTCAATCCAATCTAAAAGGCTTTTTACATTTTTGTGGGTGTTACTGACTGGGTCAGCATTTATTACCCAGTCCCTAGTTGTCCCTTGAAAGGGTGGGGGTGAGCTGCTTTCTTGAACCGCTGCTGTCCATGTGCTGTAGATAGACCCACAATGTCCTTAGGGAGGGAATTCCAGGACCTTGACCCAGTGACAGTGAAGGAATGGCGATATATTTCCAAGTCAGGATGGTGAGTGATTTAGAGGGGATCTTGCAGGGGGTGGTGTTCCCATGTATCTGCTGCCCCTTGTCCTTCTAGATGGAGATGGGTTTGGAAGGTTCTGTCTGAGGATCTTTGGTGAATTTCTGCAGAGCATCTTGTAGATGATACACACTGCTGCTACTGAGTGTCAGTGGTGGAGGGAGGGGATGTTTGTGGATGTGGTGCCAATCAAGCGGGTTGCTTTGTCCCTGGATGGTGTCAAGCTTCTTGAGTGTTGTTGGAGCTGCCCCCATCCAGGCAAGTGGGGAGTATTTCATCACACTCCTGACTTGTGCTTTGAGGGAGTCAGGAGGCTGAGTTTTCTTAAAATTCTGGCTTATAGTCAATTTTACGGTATATGAAGGACAGTTTCTCTCTGTAAGCTCCATCCAGTTTTTCCCGTGTAATTTCACATTGAGCACCTCATTCGTATGCACTACGTCTCCACTCTCACTCCCTCTAATTCTCAGCAGAACCTGCATTTGTTCGCTAGTGACACCAGTTTCAGCTGATTAACCTAGCGATTTCTGCTTTTCTCCCTTCTTGAATAATGAGAGTCACATTTGCTACCTTCCAGTCTGTTGGGACCATCCCACAATTCCCACAATTCCCAGAATTTTGGAACAGCAAATCTCTGATTGGTCACCTCTGTTAAGACCCTCTGAAGAAGCCTGCATAACTTTACTCTAACCCTCTGTTTCTGCATATTTAATGCTTTCATTGACTTCAGTTAAACTAAAGATGGTGAGTCTACCCTTTAGAATTGTTTTTATAGCCAAAATATACCTTACTCTGAGTGTTCTCAAATGTCCCCTAAATGATTGCTGTTTCTTTATTGATCTATCCCTCGCTGAGTATTCCAGTTCAGTTTAGCTAGCTCAGCTTTCATGCCCAAATAGTTGGCCTGACTTAACTTTAAAACATTAGTCTTTGACCTATTCTTCTCCTTTTCAAATTGGACGTAATATTCATTCAGATTCTGATCTCTGCTACCTGGGGCTGCCTTTATTCTGAGATAATTAATTGATTACATTGTTCAATTCCATGTCTACTATAACCAGCTCTCTGGTGTAACTGGTATAACTGGGTTAACTATAGGATAACTGGCTCACTGGTTGATTTCAGAACATACTGTGTTAAGAAATTATCTCAAAAGAATTCTACAAACCCATCTGTACTGCCAACCTGATCTTTCTACAAACCCATCTGTACTGCCAACCTGATTCTTATGTGTAAGTTCCCCATGATTATTAATCCCCTTTGTCGCGTGTCCATTATTTCTTCTTGAATCCTTTTCCCACATCATAGTTACTGTCAGGAGGCCTGTGGACAAGTGATTTCTTTCCTCTGCTATCCCTCAACTCCACCCAGACCAATACTACATCCTGACCTCCTGAACCAAGACCATCTCTGACTATTGCACTGATGCCATCTTTAATAACAGTACTATCCATCTGCCTTTTCTTCTTCGCTGTTAATCCAATGCTCAGAAACCAATCCCATTCTCCTGCAGACACCTCTCCGCGGTGGCTGAAGGATCAGACTTATTTTCTTTAATATTTGCTTCCGTTTTGTGGACTCTGTCAATTGTCACATGTCTTGGGTTTTTGTCTGGGGATGATTACCTTTCATGGTGTGATCCATAGTTTGGTGTCTGGCTCCTCAGACTGTCTAAGCAGAACCTCACCCAAGGTCATGTCCTCCTCCACCAATTACAGGTGGGATCAAACTGCCCCAAACAAATGAGTGTGTCCACCTTCTGAAGTAACGTGTAACAACGTATTGAACTCAGCTTCTAATTGAACAACTCACAGCTGAAGTTCCTCTACTTTGAAATATTTAATAGAGTCAAAACGCTATGTATCATGCCGTAATTTCTGGTATCTGGATCATTTCCAGGTGCTCTGTCTGGTTTAGTTTCCTTTATCAGATTTTGTAGCCTGTAGTTACAACTAAGAGGCCAACCACATCACTGTAGGTCTGGCATCATATAAAGGATGGACTAGGTGAGAGCAGCAGATTCTCTATGCATTAGTAAACTAGGTATATCTTTACAAGATTTGGCAATAGATTCATCCTCAGGATTAGACTAGGCCCTGTGAGGGTGCCTTGGCTTGAAGAGGTGTATTTTGTCCTTTTTTTTGAAGTGAGGCTTTAAGGCAGAGGTATCAGACAGTCTACTCCAATCACAAGAGTAAACAACTAGTGAGGCTTTCAATTTTTTAAAGAGTTGGAACAATAGAAGCAGCCTGAAGGGGTGGGGTTGAGCTCCCATAGAATCTTGGTCTTCAGTTTAGCTTTCAGCAGAAGCTGCTGGGATTGGGAAAAAAACTGCCACCTCTCTCTTGGCTACAGCTGAAAGCTGGTGTTCTCTCTCTTGTTCTCAGAATGGTCTTTCCTCCTGGATTGGAGAACTGCATCTGAGAAAATCTGTTTTCTGAATTTGCCTTTAGCCAAGGAGTGTGTATATGGGTTGTTGTTATATTGGAACAGTTAATTAGAATAATTATTGTATCTATTATTCTGTTAGGTTTTCCAATAGAGTTATGTTATTCCAATTCTTTTGTTCATTTGAACTATTGAGGATGAATAAGTGTGTTTTGCTTTACATCCAGTAGTTTGACCAATTGGATTGCATCTGAAAGTTACCTTTCAAATAAGAAAACGTTAGGCTCTAGATTGTCTTCTGAATATTTTGAGGGGTTTGGTCTGGTCTGAACAGCCCCTGAATGGCAGAATTTTGCTGAATTTTCACCATCTGCTGCAGTGGGATTTGAAGCCATGTGCGGAGGGTATTTACCACTGCGCCCCCGTAATATCTGACACACAGGTATCCTGCATTGTAGCTTCATTAGGTTCTCACTGAAGTTTAAGGTATGCATAGTGCTGCTCCTGGGAGATGTTAGTTCACTGTCTGCTCTTGTTGGATTGCATGAGGAAATGTGTTCATAGGTATCTCCTGACTGAGTCTGCGTTAGGGACTGTGTTCAGAGGTACCTTCCTGCCTGAGTCTGCGTTAGGATGTGTTCAGAGGTATCTCCTGCCTGAGTCAGCGTTAGGATGTGTTCAGAGGTATCTCCTGCCTGAGTCTGCGTTAGGTACTGTGTTCAGAGGTATCTCCTGCCTGAGTCTGCATGAGGGACTGTGTTCAGAGGTACCTTCCTGCCTGAGTCTGCGTTAGGGACTGTGTTCAGAGGTATCTCCTGCCTGAGTCTGCATTAGGGACTACGTTCAGAGGAACGTTCCTGCCTGAGTCTGCATTAGGTACTGTGTTCAGAGGTACCTTCCTGCCTGAGTCAGCGTTAGGGACTGTGTTCAGAGGTACCTTACTGCCTGAGTCTTCATTAGGGACTGTGTTCAGTGGTACCTTCCTGCCTGAGTCTGCGTTAGGGTGTGTTCAGAGGTACCTCCTGCCTGAGTCTGCATTAGGGACTGTGTTCAGAGGTATTGCCTGCCTGAGTCTGCGTTAGGGACTGTGTTCAGAGGTACCTTCCTGTCTGAGTCTGCATTAGGTACTGTGTTCAGAGGTATCTCCTGCCTGAGTCTGCATTAGGGACTGTGTTCAGAGGTATCTCCTGCCTGAGTCTGCGTTAGGGACTGTGTTCAGTGGTACCTTCCTGCCTAAGTCTGCGTTAGGGTGTGATCAGAGGTACCTTCCTGCCTGAGTCTGCGTTAGGGACTGTGTTCAGAGGTACGTCCTGCCTGAGTCTGCGTTAGGGACTGTGTCCAGAGGTACCTTTCTGCCTGAGTCTGCATTAGGTACTGTGTTCAGAGGTATCTCCTGCCTGAGTCGGCATTAGGGACTGCATTCAGAGGTACCTTCCTGCCTCAGTCTGTGTTAGGGACTGTGTTCAGAGGTACCTTCCTGTCTGAGTCTGCATTAGGAACTGTGTTCAGAGGTATCTCCTCCCTGAGTCTGCATGAGGGACTATGTTCAGAGGTACCTTCCTGCCTGAGTCTGCGTTCGGGACTGTGTTCAGAGGTACCTTCATGCCTGAGTCTGCGTTAGGGACAGTGTTCAGAGGTATCTCCTGCAAGAGTCTGCGTTAGGGACTGTGTTCAGTGGTACCTTCCTACCTAAGTCTGCGTTAGGGTGTGTTCAGAAGTACCTTACTGCCTGAGTCTGCGTTAGGGACTGTGTTCAGAGGTACATCCTGCCTGAGTCTGCATTAGGGACTGTGTTCAGAGGTACCTTCCTGCCTGAGTCTGCGTTAGGGACTGTGTTCAGAGGTACCTTCCTGCCTGAGTCTGCATTAGGATGTGTTCAGAGGTATCTCCTGCCTGAGTCTGCGTTAGGATGTGTTCAGAGGTATCTCCTGCCTGAGTCTGCGTTAGGTACTGTGTTCAGAGGTATCTCCTGCCTGAGTCTGCATTAGGGACTGTGTTCAGAGGTACCTTCCTGCCTGAGTCTGCGTTAGGGACTACGTTCAAAGGAACGTTCCTGCCTGAGTCTGCATTAGGTACTGTGTTCAGAGGTACCTTCCTGCCTGAGTCAGCGTTAGGGACTGTGTTCAGAGGTACCTTACTGCCTGAGTCTTCATTAGGGACTGTGTTCAGTGGTAACTTCCTGCCTGAGTCTGCGTTAGGGTGTGTTCAGAGGTACCTCCTGCCTGAGTCTGCATTAGGGACTGTGTTCAGAGGTACCTCCTGCCTGAGTCAGCGTTAGGAACTGTGTTCAGAGGTATTGCCTGCCTGAGTCTGCGTTAGGGACTGTGTTCAGAGGTACCTTCCTGTCTGAGTCTGCATTAGGTACTGTGTTCAGAGGTATCTCCTGCCTGAGTCTGCATAAGGGACTGTGTTCAGAGGTATCTCCTGCCTGAGTCTGCGTTAGGGACTGTGTTCAGTGGTACCTTCCTGCCTAAGTCTGCGTTAGGGTGTGCTCAGAGGTACCTTCCTGCCTGAGTCTGCGTGAGTGACTGTGTTCAGAGGTACGTCCTGCCTGAGTCTGTGTTAGGGACTGTGTCCAGAGGTACCTTTCTGCCTGAGTCTGCATTAGGTACTGTGTTCAGAGGTATCTCCTGCCTGAGTCGGCATTAGGGACTGCATTCAGAGGTACCTTCCTGCCTCAGTCTGTGTTAGGGACTGTGTTCAGAGGTACCTTCCTGTCTGAGTCTGCATTAGGAACTGTGTTCAGAGGTATCTCCTCCCTGAGTCTGCATGAGGGACTGTGTTCAGAGGTACCTTCCTGCCTGAGTCTGCGTTCGGGACTGTGTTCAGAGGTACCTTCATGCCTGAGTCTGCGTTAGGGACAGTGTTCAGAGGTATCTCCTGCCTGAGTCTGCGTTAGGGACTGTGTTCAGTGGTACCTTCTTACCTAAGTCTGCGTTAGGGTGTGTTCAGAAGTACCTTCCTGCCTGAGTCTGCGTTAGGGACTGTTTTCAGAGGTACATCCTGCCTGAGTCTGCATTAGGGACTGTGTTCAGAGGTACCTTCCTGCCTGAGTCTGCGTTAGGGACTGTGTTCAGAGGTACATCCTGCCTGAGCCTGCGTTAGGGTGTGTTCAGAGGTATCTCCGGCCTGAGTCTGCATTAGGGACTGCGTTCAGAGGTACCTTCCTGCCTGAGTCTGCATTAGGTACTGTGTTCAGAGGTACCTTCCTGCCTGAGTCTGCGTTAGGGACTGTGTTCAGAGGTACCTTACTGCCTGAGTCTTCATTAGGGACTGTGTTCAGTGGTACCTTCCTGCCTGAGTCTGCATTAGGGACTGTGTTCAGAGGTACCTTCCTGCCTGAGTCTGCGTTAGGGACTGTGTTCAGAGGTACGTCCTGCCTGAGTCTGTGTTAGGGACTGTGTCCAGAGGTACCTTTCTGCCTGAGTCTGCATTAGGTACTGTGTTCAGAGGTATCTCCTGCAAGAGTCTGCGTTAGGGACTGTGTTCAGTGGTACCTTCCTACCTAAGTCTGCGTTAGGGTGTGTTCAGAAGTACCTTACTGCCTGAGTCTGCGTTAGGGACTGTGTTCAGAGGTACATCCTGCCTGAGTCTGCATTAGGGACTGTGTTCAGAGGTACCTTCCTGCCTGAGTCTGCGTTAGGGACTGTGTTCAGAGGTACCTTCCTGCCTGAGTCTGCATTAGGATGTGTTCAGAGGTATCTCCTGCCTGAGTCTGCGTTAGGATGTGTTCAGAGGTATCTCCTGCCTGAGTCTGCGTTAGGTACTGTGTTCAGAGGTATCTCCTGCCTGAGTCTACATTAGGGACTGTGTTCAGAGGTACCTTCCAGCCTGAGTCTGCGTTAGGGACTACGTTCAAAGGAACGTTCCTGCCTGAGTCTGCATTAGGTACTGTGTTCAGAGGTACCTTCCTGCCTGAGTCAGCGTTAGGGACTGTGTTCAGAGGTACCTTACTGCCTGAGTCTTCATTAGGGACTGTGTTCAGTGGTAACTTCCTGCCTGAGTCTGCGTTAGGGTGTGTTCAGAGGTACCTCCTGCCTGAGTCTGCATTAGGGACTGTGTTCAGAGGTACCTCCTGCCTGAGTCAGCGTTAGGAACTGTGTTCAGAGGTATTGCCTGCCTGAGTCTGCGTTAGGGACTGTGTTCAGAGGTACCTTCCTGTCTGAGTCTGCATTAGGTACTGTGTTCAGAGGTATCTCCTGCCTGAGTCTGCATAAGGGACTGTGTTCAGAGGTATCTCCTGCCTGAGTCTGCGTTAGGGACTGTGTTCAGTGGTACCTTCCTGCCTAAGTCTGCGTTAGGGTGTGCTCAGAGGTACCTTCCTGCCTGAGTCTGCGTGAGTGACTGTGTTCAGAGGTACGTCCTGCCTGAGTCTGTGTTAGGGACTGTGTCCAGAGGTACCTTTCTGCCTGAGTCTGCATTAGGTACTGTGTTCAGAGGTATCTCCTGCCTGAGTCGGCATTAGGGACTGCATTCAGAGGTACCTTCCTGCCTCAGTCTGTGTTAGGGACTGTGTTCAGAGGTACCTTCCTGTCTGAGTCTGCATTAGGAACTGTGTTCAGAGGTATCTCCTCCCTGAGTCTGCATGAGGGACTGTGTTCAGAGGTACCTTCCTGCCTGAGTCTGCGTTCGGGACTGTGTTCAGAGGTACCTTCATGCCTGAGTCTGCGTTAGGGACAGTGTTCAGAGGTATCTCCTGCCTGAGTCTGCGTTAGGGACTGTGTTCAGTGGTACCTTCTTACCTAAGTCTGCGTTAGGGTGTGTTCAGAAGTACCTTCCTGCCTGAGTCTGCGTTAGGGACTGTTTTCAGAGGTACATCCTGCCTGAGTCTGCATTAGGGACTGTGTTCAGAGGTACCTTCCTGCCTGAGTCTGCGTTAGGGACTGTGTTCAGAGGTACATCCTGCCTGAGCCTGCGTTAGGGTGTGTTCAGAGGTATCTCCGGCCTGAGTCTGCATTAGGGACTGCGTTCAGAGGTACCTTCCTGCCTGAGTCTGCATTAGGTACTGTGTTCAGAGGTACCTTCCTGCCTGAGTCTGCGTTAGGGACTGTGTTCAGAGGTACCTTACTGCCTGAGTCTTCATTAGGGACTGTGTTCAGTGGTACCTTCCTGCCTGAGTCTGCATTAGGGACTGTGTTCAGAGGTACCTTCCTGCCTGAGTCTGCATTAGGGACTGTGTTCAGAGGTACATCCTGCCTGAGTCTGCGTTAGGGACTGTGTTCAGAGGTACCTCACTGCCTGAGTCTTCATTAGGGACTGTGTTCAGTGGTACCTTCCTGCCTGAGTCTGCATTAGGGACTGTGTTCAGAGGTATCTCCTGCCTGAGTCTGCATTAGGGACTGCGTTCAGAGATATCTTCCTGCCTGAGTCTGCATTAGGTACTGTGTTCAGAGGTATCTCCTGCCTGAGTCTGCATTCGGGACTGCGTTCAGAGATATCTTCCTGCCTGAGTCTGCATTAGGTACTGTGTTCAGAGGTACCTTCCTGCCTGAGTCTGCGTTAGGGACTGTGTTCAGAGGTACATCCTGCCTGAGTCTGCGTTAGGGACTGTGTTCAGAGGTATCTCCTGCCTGAGTCTGCGTTAGGGTGTGTAGAGAGGTATCTTGGATTAGATTAGATTAGATTAGATTAGATTACAGTGTGGAAACAGGACCTTCGGCCCAACAAGTCCACACCGACCCGCCGAAGCGAAACCCACCCATACCCCTACATTTACCCCTTATCTAACACTAAGGGCAATTTAGTATGGCCAATTCACCTGACCCTGCACATCTTTGGACTGTGGGAGGAAACCGGAGCACCTGGAGGAAACCCACGCAGACACAGGGAGAACGTGCAAACTCCACACAGTCAGTCGCCTGAGGCGGGAATTGAACCCGGGTCTCTGGCGCTGTGAGGCAGCAGTGCTAACCACTGAGCCACCATGCCGCCCACTAATGCCTGAGTGCTGCATTATGGACTGTGTTCAGAGGTATCTCCTGCCTGAGTCTGCGTTAGGGTGTGTAGAGAGGTATCTCTTGCCTGAGTCTGCATTAGGGACTGTGTTCAGAGGTACCTCCAGTCTGAGACTGCGTTAGGGACTGTGTTCAGAGGTACCTCCTGCCTGAGTCTGCGTTAGGTACTGTGTTCAGAGGTATCTCCTGCCTGAGTCTGCATTAGGAACTGTGTTCAGAGGTATCTCCTGGCTGAGTCTGCGTTAGGGACAGTGTTCAGAGGTACCTCCTGCCTGAGTCTGCGTTAGGTACTGTGTTCAGTGGTACCTTCTAGCCTGTGTCTGCGTTAGGCTGTGTTCAGAGGTACCTTCATGCCTGAGTCTGCGTTAGGGACAGTGTTCAGAGGTATCTCCTGCAAGAGTCTGCGTTAGGGACTGTGTTCAGTGGTACCTTCCTACCTAAGTCTGCGTTAGGGTGTGTTCAGAAGTACCTTACTGCCTGAGTCTGCGTTAGGGACTGTGTTCAGAGGTACATCCTGCCTGAGTCTGCATTAGGGACTGTGTTCAGAGGTACCTTCCTGCCTGAGTCTGCGTTAGGGACTGTGTTCAGAGGTACCTTCCTGCCTGAGTCTGCATTAGGATGTGTTCAGAGGTATCTCCTGCCTGAGTCTGCGTTAGGATGTGTTCAGAGGTATCTCCTGCCTGAGTCTGCGTTAGGTACTGTGTTCAGAGGTATCTCCTGCCTGAGTCTGCATTAGGGACTGTGTTCAGAGGTACCTTCCTGCCTGAGTCTACGTTAGGGACTGTGTTCAGAGGTACCTTACTGCCTGAGTCTTCATTAGGGACTGTGTTCAGTGGTAACTTCCTGCCTGAGTCTGCGTTAGGGTGTGTTCAGAGGTACCTCCTGCCTGAGTCTGCATGAGGGACTGTGTTCAGAGGTACCTTCCTGCCTGAGTCTGCGTTCGGGACTGTGTTCAGAGGTACCTTCATGCCTGAGTCTGCGTTAGGGACAGTGTTCAGAGGTATCTCCTGCCTGAGTCTGCGTTAGGGACTGTGTTCAGTGGTACCTTCTTACCTAAGTCTGCGTTAGGGTGTGTTCAGAAGTACCTTCCTGCCTGAGTCTGCGTTAGGGACTGTTTTCAGAGGTACATCCTGCCTGAGTCTGCATTAGGGACTGTGTTCAGTGGTACCTTCCTGCCTGAGTCTGCGTTAGGGACTGTGTTCAGAGGTACATCCTGCCTGAGCCTGCGTTAGGGTGTGTTCAGAGGTATCTCCGGCCTGAGTCTGCATTAGGGACTGCGTTCAGAGGTACCTTCCTGCCTGAGTCTGCATTAGGTACTGTGTTCAGAGGTACCTTCCTGCCTGAGTCTGCGTTAGGGACTGTGTTCAGAGGTACGTCACTGCCTGAGTCTTCATTAGGGACTGTGTTCAGTGGTACCTTCCTGCCTGAGTCTGCATTAGGGACTGTGTTCAGAGGTACCTTCCTGCCTGAGTCTGCGTTAGGGACTGTGTTCAGAGGTACATCCTGCCTGAGTCTGCGTTAGGGACTGTGTTCAGAGGTACCTCACTGCCTGAGTCTTCATTAGGGACTGTGTTCAGTGGTACCTTCCTGCCTGAGTCTGCATTAGGGACTGTGTTCAGAGGTATCTCCTGCCTGAGTCTGCATTAGGGACTGCGTTCAGAGATATCTTCCTGCCTGAGTCTGCATTAGGTACTGTGTTCAGAGGTATCTCCTGCCTGAGTCTGCATTCGGGACTGCGTTCAGAGATATCTTCCTGCCTGAGTCTGCATTAGGTACTGTGTTCAGAGGTACCTTCCTGCCTGAGTCTGCGTTAGGGACTGTGTTCAGAGGTACCTCACTGCCTGAGTCTTCATTAGGGACTGTGTTCAGTGGTACCTTCCTGACTGAGTCTGCATTAGGGACTGTGTTCAGAGGTACCTTCCTGCCTGAGTATGCGTTAGGGACTGTGTTCAGAGGTACATCCTGCCTGAGTCTGCGTTAGGGACTGTGTTCAGAGGTATCTCCTGCCTGAGTCTGCGTTAGGGTGTGTAGAGAGGTATCTTGGATTAGATTAGATTAGATTAGATTAGATTACAGTGTGGAAACAGGCCCTACGGCCCAACAAGTCCACACCGACCCGCCGAAGCGAAACCCACCCATACCCCTACATTTACCCCTTATCTAACACTACGGGCAATTTAGTATGGCCAATTCACCTGACCCTGCACATCTTTGGACTGTGGGAGGAAACCGGAGCACCCGGAGGAAACCCACGCAGACACAGGGAGAACGTGCAAACTCCACACAGTCAGTCGCCTGAGGCGGGAATTGAACCCGGGTCTCTGGCGCTGTGAGGCAGCAGTGCTAACCACTGAGCCACCATGCCGCCCACTAATGCCTGAGTGCTGCATTATGGACTGTGTTCAGAGGTATCTCCTGCCTGAGTCTGCGTTAGGGTGTGTAGAGAGGTATCTCTTGCCTGAGTCTGCATTAGGGACTGTGTTCAGAGGTACCTCCAGTCTGAGACTGCGTTAGGGACTGTGTTCAGAGGTACCTCCTGCCTGAGTCTGCGTTAGGTACTGTGTTCAGAGGTATCTCCTGCCTGAGTCTGCATTAGGAACTGTGTTCAGAGGTATCTCCTGGCTGAGTCTGCATTAGGGACAGTGTTCAGAGGTACCTCCTGCCTGAGTCTGCGTTAGGTACTGTGTTCAGTGGTACCTTCTAGCCTGTGTCTGCGTTAGGCTGTGTTCAGAGGTACCTTCCTGGCTGAGTCTGCGTTAGGGACTGTGTTCAGAGGTAGCTTACTGCCTGAGTCTGCGTTAGGGACTGTGTTCAGTGGTACCTTCTTACCTAAGTCTGCGTTAGGGTGTGTTCAGAAGTACCTTCCTGCCTGAGTCTGCGTTAGGGACTGTTTTCAGAGGTACATCCTGCCTGAGTCTGCATTAGGGACTGTGTTCAGAGGTACCTTCCTGCCTGAGTCTGCGTTAGGGACTGTGTTCAGAGGTACATCCTGCCTGAGCCTGCGTTAGGGTGTGTTCAGAGGTATCTCCGGCCTGAGTCTGCATTAGGGACTGCGTTCAGAGGTACCTTCCTGCCTGAGTCTGCATTAGGTACTGTGTTCAGAGGTACCTTCCTGCCTGAGTCTGCGTTAGGGACTGTGTTCAGAGGTACCTTACTGCCTGAGTCTTCATTAGGGACTGTGTTCAGTGGTACCTTCCTGCCTGAGTCTGCATTAGGGACTGTGTTCAGAGGTACCTTCCTGCCTGAGTCTGCATTAGGGACTGTGTTCAGAGGTACATCCTGCCTGAGTCTGCGTTAGGGACTGTGTTCAGAGGTACCTCACTGCCTGAGTCTTCATTAGGGACTGTGTTCAGTGGTACCTTCCTGCCTGAGTCTGCATTAGGGACTGTGTTCAGAGGTATCTCCTGCCTGAGTCTGCATTAGGGACTGCGTTCAGAGATATCTTCCTGCCTGAGTCTGCATTAGGTACTGTGTTCAGAGGTATCTCCTGCCTGAGTCTGCATTCGGGACTGCGTTCAGAGATATCTTCCTGCCTGAGTCTGCATTAGGTACTGTGTTCAGAGGTACCTTCCTGCCTGAGTCTGCGTTAGGGACTGTGTTCAGAGGTACATCCTGCCTGAGTCTGCGTTAGGGACTGTGTTCAGAGGTATCTCCTGCCTGAGTCTGCGTTAGGGTGTGTAGAGAGGTATCTTGGATTAGATTAGATTAGATTAGATTAGATTACAGTGTGGAAACAGGACCTTCGGCCCAACAAGTCCACACCGACCCGCCGAAGCGAAACCCACCCATACCCCTACATTTACCCCTTATCTAACACTAAGGGCAATTTAGTATGGCCAATTCACCTGACCCTGCACATCTTTGGACTGTGGGAGGAAACCGGAGCACCCGGAGGAAACCCACGCAGACACAGGGAGAACGTGCAAACTCCACACAGTCAGTCGCCTGAGGCGGGAATTGAACCCGGGTCTCTGGCGCTGTGAGGCAGCAGTGCTAACCACTGAGCCACCATGCCGCCCACTAATGCCTGAGTGCTGCATTATGGACTGTGTTCAGAGGTATCTCCTGCCTGAGTCTGCGTTAGGGTGTGTAGAGAGGTATCTCTTGCCTGAGTCTGCATTAGGGACTGTGTTCAGAGGTACCTCCAGTCTGAGACTGCGTTAGGGACTGTGTTCAGAGGTACCTCCTGCCTGAGTCTGCGTTAGGTACTGTGTTCAGAGGTATCTCCTGCCTGAGTCTGCATTAGGAACTGTGTTCAGAGGTATCTCCTGGCTGAGTCTGCGTTAGGGACAGTGTTCAGAGGTACCTCCTGCCTGAGTCTGCGTTAGGTACTGTGTTCAGTGGTACCTTCTAGCCTGTGTCTGCGTTAGGCTGTGTTCAGAGGTACCTTCATGCCTGAGTCTGCGTTAGGGACAGTGTTCAGAGGTATCTCCTGCAAGAGTCTGCGTTAGGGACTGTGTTCAGTGGTACCTTCCTACCTAAGTCTGCGTTAGGGTGTGTTCAGAAGTACCTTACTGCCTGAGTCTGCGTTAGGGACTGTGTTCAGAGGTACATCCTGCCTGAGTCTGCATTAGGGACTGTGTTCAGAGGTACCTTCCTGCCTGAGTCTGCGTTAGGGACTGTGTTCAGAGGTACCTTCCTGCCTGAGTCTGCATTAGGATGTGTTCAGAGGTATCTCCTGCCTGAGTCTGCGTTAGGATGTGTTCAGAGGTATCTCCTGCCTGAGTCTGCGTTAGGTACTGTGTTCAGAGGTATCTCCTGCCTGAGTCTGCATTAGGGACTGTGTTCAGAGGTACCTTCCTGCCTGAGTCTACGTTAGGGACTGTGTTCAGAGGTACCTTACTGCCTGAGTCTTCATTAGGGACTGTGTTCAGTGGTAACTTCCTGCCTGAGTCTGCGTTAGGGTGTGTTCAGAGGTACCTCCTGCCTGAGTCTGCATGAGGGACTGTGTTCAGAGGTACCTTCCTGCCTGAGTCTGCGTTCGGGACTGTGTTCAGAGGTACCTTCATGCCTGAGTCTGCGTTAGGGACAGTGTTCAGAGGTATCTCCTGCCTGAGTCTGCGTTAGGGACTGTGTTCAGTGGTACCTTCTTACCTAAGTCTGCGTTAGGGTGTGTTCAGAAGTACCTTCCTGCCTGAGTCTGCGTTAGGGACTGTTTTCAGAGGTACATCCTGCCTGAGTCTGCATTAGGGACTGTGTTCAGTGGTACCTTCCTGCCTGAGTCTGCGTTAGGGACTGTGTTCAGAGGTACATCCTGCCTGAGCCTGCGTTAGGGTGTGTTCAGAGGTATCTCCGGCCTGAGTCTGCATTAGGGACTGCGTTCAGAGGTACCTTCCTGCCTGAGTCTGCATTAGGTACTGTGTTCAGAGGTACCTTCCTGCCTGAGTCTGCGTTAGGGACTGTGTTCAGAGGTACGTCACTGCCTGAGTCTTCATTAGGGACTGTGTTCAGTGGTACCTTCCTGCCTGAGTCTGCATTAGGGACTGTGTTCAGAGGTACCTTCCTGCCTGAGTCTGCGTTAGGGACTGTGTTCAGAGGTACATCCTGCCTGAGTCTGCGTTAGGGACTGTGTTCAGAGGTACCTCACTGCCTGAGTCTTCATTAGGGACTGTGTTCAGTGGTACCTTCCTGCCTGAGTCTGCATTAGGGACTGTGTTCAGAGGTATCTCCTGCCTGAGTCTGCATTAGGGACTGCGTTCAGAGATATCTTCCTGCCTGAGTCTGCATTAGGTACTGTGTTCAGAGGTATCTCCTGCCTGAGTCTGCATTCGGGACTGCGTTCAGAGATATCTTCCTGCCTGAGTCTGCATTAGGTACTGTGTTCAGAGGTACCTTCCTGCCTGAGTCTGCGTTAGGGACTGTGTTCAGAGGTACCTCACTGCCTGAGTCTTCATTAGGGACTGTGTTCAGTGGTACCTTCCTGACTGAGTCTGCATTAGGGACTGTGTTCAGAGGTACCTTCCTGCCTGAGTATGCGTTAGGGACTGTGTTCAGAGGTACATCCTGCCTGAGTCTGCGTTAGGGACTGTGTTCAGAGGTATCTCCTGCCTGAGTCTGCGTTAGGGTGTGTAGAGAGGTATCTTGGATTAGATTAGATTAGATTAGATTAGATTACAGTGTGGAAACAGGCCCTACGGCCCAACAAGTCCACACCGACCCGCCGAAGCGAAACCCACCCATACCCCTACATTTACCCCTTATCTAACACTACGGGCAATTTAGTATGGCCAATTCACCTGACCCTGCACATCTTTGGACTGTGGGAGGAAACCGGAGCACCCGGAGGAAACCCACGCAGACACAGGGAGAACGTGCAAACTCCACACAGTCAGTCGCCTGAGGCGGGAATTGAACCCGGGTCTCTGGCGCTGTGAGGCAGCAGTGCTAACCACTGAGCCACCATGCCGCCCACTAATGCCTGAGTGCTGCATTATGGACTGTGTTCAGAGGTATCTCCTGCCTGAGTCTGCGTTAGGGTGTGTAGAGAGGTATCTCTTGCCTGAGTCTGCATTAGGGACTGTGTTCAGAGGTACCTCCAGTCTGAGACTGCGTTAGGGACTGTGTTCAGAGGTACCTCCTGCCTGAGTCTGCGTTAGGTACTGTGTTCAGAGGTATCTCCTGCCTGAGTCTGCATTAGGAACTGTGTTCAGAGGTATCTCCTGGCTGAGTCTGCATTAGGGACAGTGTTCAGAGGTACCTCCTGCCTGAGTCTGCGTTAGGTACTGTGTTCAGTGGTACCTTCTAGCCTGTGTCTGCGTTAGGCTGTGTTCAGAGGTACCTTCCTGGCTGAGTCTGCGTTAGGGACTGTGTTCAGAGGTAGCTTACTGCCTGTGTCTGCGTTAGGGACTGTGTTCAGTGGTACCTTCTTACCTAAGTCTGCGTTAGGGTGTGTTCAGAAGTACCTTCCTGCCTGAGTCTGCGTTAGGGACTGTTTTCAGAGGTACATCCTGCCTGAGTCTGCATTAGGGACTGTGTTCAGAGGTACCTTCCTGCCTGAGTCTGCGTTAGGGACTGTGTTCAGAGGTACATCCTGCCTGAGCCTGCGTTAGGGTGTGTTCAGAGGTATCTCCGGCCTGAGTCTGCATTAGGGACTGCGTTCAGAGGTACCTTCCTGCCTGAGTCTGCATTAGGTACTGTGTTCAGAGGTACCTTCCTGCCTGAGTCTGCGTTAGGGACTGTGTTCAGAGGTACCTTACTGCCTGAGTCTTCATTAGGGACTGTGTTCAGTGGTACCTTCCTGCCTGAGTCTTCATTAGGGACTGTGTTTAGTGGTACCTTCCTGCCTGAGTCTGCATTAGGGACTGTGTTCAGAGGTACCTTCCTGCCTGAGTCTGCATTAGGGACTGTGTTCAGAGGTACATCCTGCCTGAGTCTGCGTTAGGGACTGTGTTCAGAGGTACCTCACTGCCTGAGTCTTCATTAGGGACTGTGTTCAGTGGTACCTTCCTGCCTGAGTCTGCATTAGGGACTGTGTTCAGAGGTATCTCCTGCCTGAGTCTGCATTAGGGACTGTGTTCAGAGGTACATCCTGCCTGAGTCTGCGTTAGGGACTGTGTTCAGAGGTACCTCACTGCCTGAGTCTTCATTAGGGACTGTGTTCAGTGGTACCTTCCTGCCTGAGTCTGCATTAGGGACTGTGTTCAGAGGTATCTCCTGCCTGAGTCTGCATTAGGGACTGTGTTCAGAGGTACCTCCAGTCTGAGACTGCGTTAGGGACTGTGTTCAGAGGTACCTCCTGCCTGAGTCTGCGTTAGGTACTGTGTTCAGAGGTATCTCCTGCCTGAGTCTGCATTAGGAACTGTGTTCAGAGGTATCTCCTGGCTGAGTCTGCATTAGGGACAGTGTTCAGAGGTACCTCCTGCCTGAGTCTGCGTTAGGTACTGTGTTCAGTGGTACCTTCTAGCCTGTGTCTGCGTTAGGCTGTGTTCAGAGGTACCTTCCTGGCTGAGTCTGCGTTAGGGACTGTGTTCAGAGGTAGCTTACTGCCTGTGTCTGCGTTAGGGACTGCGTTCAGAGGTACCTCCTCCCTGAGTCTGCGTTAGGGACTGTGTTCAGAGGAACCTCCTGACTGAGTCTGCATTAGGGACTGCGTTCAGAGGTATTCATGCCTGAGTCTGCGTTAGGTTGTGTTCAGAGGTACCTTCCTGCCTGAGCCTGCGTTAGGGACTGTGTTCAGAGGTACCTCCTGCCTGTGTCTGCGTTAGGGACTGCGTTCAGAGGTACCTCCTCCCTGAGTCTGCGTTAGGGACTGTGTTCAGAGGTATCTCCTGCCTGAGTCTGCATTAGGGACTGCGTTCAGAGGTATTCATGCCTGAGTCTGCGTTAGGTTGTGTTCAGAGGTACCTTCCTGCCTGAGCCTGCGTTAGGGACTGTGTTCAGAGGTACCTCCTGCCTGAGTCTGCATTAGGGACTGTGTTCAGAGGTACCTCCTGCCTGAGTCAGCGTTAGGAACTGTGTTCAGAGGTATTGCCTGCCTGAGTCTGCGTTAGGGACTGTGTTCAGAGGTACCTTCCTGTCTGAGTCTGCATTAGGTACTGTGTTCAGAGGTATCTCCTGCCTGAGTCTGCGTAAGGGACTGTGTTCAGAGGTATCTCCTGCCTGAGTCTGCGTTAGGGACTGTGTTCAGTGGTACCTTCCTGCCTAAGTCTGCGTTAGGGTGTGTTCAGAGGTACCTTCCTGCCTGAGTCTGCGTTAGGGACTGTGTTCAGAGGTAAGTCCTGCCTGAGTCTGCGTTAGGGACTGTGTCCAGAGTTATCTCCTGCCTGGGTCTGCATTAGGGACTGCATTCAGAGGTACCTTCCTGCCTCAGTCTGTGTTAGGGACTGTGTTCAGAAGTACCTTCCTGCCTGAGTCTGCGTTAGGGACTGTGTTCAGAGGTACGTCCTGCCTGAGTCTGCATTAGGGACTGTGTTCAGAGGTACCTTCCTGCCTGAGTCTGCGTTAGGGACTGTGTTCAGAGGTACATCCTGCCTGAGCCTGCGTTAGGGTGTGTTCAGAGGTATCTCCTGCCTGGGTCTGCATTAGGGACTGCATTCAGAGGTACCTTCCTGCCTCAGTCTGTGTTAGGGACTGTGTTCAGAAGTACCTTCCTGCCTGAGTCTTCATTAGGGACTGTGTTCAGAGGTACGTCCTGCCTGAGTCTGCATTAGGGACTGTGTTCAGAGGTACCTTCCTGCCTGAGTCTGCGTTAGGGACTGTGTTCAGAGGTACATCCTGCCTGAGCCTGCGTTAGGGTGTGTTCAGAGGTATCTCTGGCCTGAGTCTGCATTAGGGACTGCGTTCAGAGGTACCTTCCTGCCTGAGTCTTCATTAGGGACTGTGTTCAGAGGTATCTCCTGCCTGAGTCTGCATTAGGGACTGCGTTCAGAGGTAACTTCCTGCCTGAGTCTGCATTAGGTACTGTGTTCAGAGGTACCTTCCTGCCTGAGTCTGCGTTAGGGACTGTGTTCAGAGGTACGTCACTGCCTGAGTCTTCATTAGGGACTGTGTTCAGTGGTACCTTCCTGCCTGGGTCTGCATTAGGGACAGTGTTCAGAGGTACCTTCCTGCCTGAGTCTGCGTTAGGGTCTGTGTTCAGAGGTACATCCTGCCTGAGTCTGCGTTAGAGATTATGTTCAGAGGTACCTCACTGCCTGAGTCTTCATTAGGGACTGTGTTCAGTGGTACCTTCCTGCCTGAGTCTGCATTAGGTACTGTGTTCAGAGGTACCTTCCTGCCTGAGTCTGCGTTCGGGACTGTGTTCAGAGGTACGTCACTGCCTGAGTCTTCATTAGGGACTGTGTTCAGTGGTACCTTCCTGCCTGGGTCTGCATTAGGGACAGTGTTCAGAGGTACCTTCCTGCCTGAGTCTGCGTTAGGGTCTGTGTTCAGAGGTACATCCTGCCTGAGTCTGCGTTAGAGATTATGTTCAGAGGTACCTCACTGCCTGAGTCTTCATTAGGGACTGTGTTCAGAGGTACCTTCCTGCCTGAGTCTGCATTAGGGACTGTGTTCAGAGGTACCTTCCAGCCTGAGTATGCGTTAGGGACTGTGTTCAGAGGTACATCCTGCCTGAGTCTGCGTTAGGGACTGTGTTCAGAGGTATCTCCTGCCTGAGTCTGCGTTAGGAACTGTGTTCAGAGGTATCTCCTGCCTGAGTCTGCGTTAGGGACTGTGTTCAGTGGTACCTTCTAGCCTGTGTCTGCGTTAGGTTGTGTTCAGTGGTACCTTCCTGGCTGAGTCTACGTTAGGGACAGTGTTCAGAGGTACCTCCTGCCTGAGTCTGCATTAGGTACTGTGTTCAGTGGTACCTTCTAGCCTGTGTCTGCGTTAGGCTGTGTTCAGAGGTACCTTCCTGGCTGAGTCTGCGTTAGGGACTGTGTTCAGAGGTACACCCTGCCTGAGTATGCGTTAGGGACTGTGTTCAGAGGTAGCTTACTGCCTGTGTCTGCGTTAGGGACTGCGTTCAGAGGTACCTCCTCCCTGAGTCTGCGTTAGGGACTGTGTTCAGAGGAATCTCCTGCTTGAGTCTGCATTAGGGACTGTGTTCAGAGGTATCTCCTGCCTGAGTCTGCATTAGGGACTGCGTTCAGAGGTACCTTCATGCCTGAGTCTGCGTTAGGTTGTGTTCAGAGGTACCTTCCTGGCCGAGCCTGCGTTAGGGACTGTGTTCAGAGGTACTTCCTGCCTGAGTCTGCATTAGGGACTGTGTTCAGAGGTAACTCCTGCCTGAGTCTGCATTAGGGACTGTGTTCAGTGGTACCTTCCTGCCTGAGTCTGCATTAGGGTGTGTTCAGAGGTACCTTCCTGCCTGAGTCTGCGTTAGGGACTGTGTCCAGAGGTACGTCCTGCCTGAGTCTGTGTTAGGGACTGTGTCCAGAGGTACCTTTCTGCCTGAGTCTGCATTAGGTACTGTGTTCAGAGGTATCTCCTGCCTGAGTCTGCATTAGGGACTGCATTCAGAGGTACCTTCCTGCCTCAGTCTGTGTTAGGGACTGTGTTCAGAGGTACCTTCCAGTCTGAGTCTGCATTAGGGACTGTGTTCAGAGATATCTCCTCCCTGAGTCTCCATTACGGACTGTGTTCAGTGGTACCTTCCTGCCTGAGTTTGCGTTAGGGACTGTGTTCAGATGTACATCCTGCCTGAGTCTGCATTAGGGACTGCGTTCAGAGGTACCTTCATGCCTGAGTCTGCGTTAGGGACTGTGTTCAGAGGTACATCCTGCCTGAGTCTGTGTTAGGGTGTGTTCAGAGGTACCTTCCTGCCTGAGTCTGCGTTAGGGACTGTGTTCAGAGGTACGTCCTGCCTGAGTCTGCGTTAGGGACTGCGTCCAGAGGTACCTTTCTGCCTGAGTCTGCATTAGGTACTGTTCAGAGGTATCTCCTGTCTGAGTCTGCATTAGGGACTGCATTCAGACGTACCTTCCTGCCTCAGTCTGTGTTAGAGACTATGTTCAGAGGTACCTCCTGCCTGAGTCTGCATTAGGGACTGTGATCAGAGGTATCTCCTGCCTGAGTCTGTGTTAGGGACTGTGTTCAGTGGTACATCCTGCATGAGTCTGCGTTAGGGTCTGTGTTCAGAGGTACATCCTGTCTGAGTCTGCATTAGGGACTGTGTTCAGAGGTACCTCACTGCCTGAGTCTTCATTAGGGACTGTGTTCAGTGGTACCTTCCTGCCTGAGTCTGCATTAGGGACCGTGTTCAGAGGTATCTCCTGCCTGAGTCTGCATTAGGGACTGCGTTCAGAGATATCTTCCTGCCTGAGTCTTCATTAGGGACTGTGTTTAGTGGTACCTTCCTGCCTGAGTCTGCATTAGGGACTGTGTTCAGAGGTACCTTCCAGCCTGAGTATGCGTTAGGGACTGTGTTCAGAGGTACATCCTGCCTGAGTCTGCGTTAGGGACTGCGTTCAGAGGTATCTTCCTGCCTGAGTCTTCATTAGGGACTGTGTTCAGTGGTACCTTCCTGCCTTAGACTGCATTAGGGACTGTGTTCAGAGGTATCTCCTGCCTGAGTCTGCGTTAGAGTGTGTAGAGAGGTATCTCTTGCCGAAGTCTGCATTAGGGACTGTGTTCAGAGGTACCTCCTGCCTGAGTCTGCGTTAGGTACTGTGATCAGAGGTATCTCCTGCCTGAGTCTGTATTAGGGACTGTGTTCAGTGGTACATCCTGCATGAGTCTGCGTTAGGGTCTGTGTTCAGAGGTACATCCTGTCTGAGTCTGCATTAGGGACTGTGTTCAGAGGTACCTCACTGCCTGAGTCTTCATTAGGGACTGTGTTCAGTGGTACCTTCCTGCCTGAGTCTGCATTAGGGACCGTGTTCAGAGGTATCTCCTGCCTGAGTCTGCATTAGGGACTGCGTTCAGAGATATCTTCCTGCCTGAGTCTTCATTAGGGACTGTGTTTAGTGGTACCTTCCTGCCTGAGTCTGCATTAGGGACTGTGTTCAGAGGTACCTTCCAGCCTGAGTATGCGTTAGGGACTGTGTTCAGAGGTACATCCTGCCTGAGTCTGCGTTAGGGACTGCGTTCAGAGGTATCTTCCTGCCTGAGTCTTCATTAGGGACTGTGTTCAGTGGTACCTTCCTGCCTTAGACTGCATTAGGGACTGTGTTCAGAGGTATCTCCTGCCTGAGTCTGCGTTAGAGTGTGTAGAGAGGTATCTCTTGCCGAAGTCTGCATTAGGGACTGTGTTCAGAGGTACCTCCTGCCTGAGTCTGCGTTAGGTACTGTGTTCAGAGGTATCTCCTGCCTGAGTCTGCATTAGGAACTGTGTTCAGAGGTATCTCCTGCCTGAGTCTGCGTTAGGGACTGTGTTCAGTGGTACCTTCTAGCCTGTGTCTGCGTTAGGTTGTGTTCAGAGGTACCTTCCTGGCTGAGTCTGCGTTAGGGACAGTGTTCAGAGGTACCTCCTGCCTGAGTCTGCGTTAGGTACTGTGTTCAGTGGTACCTTCTAGCCTGTGTCTGCATTAGGCTGTGTTCAGAGGTACCTTCCTGGCTGAGTCTGCGTTAGGGACTGTGTTCAGAGGTACACCCTGCCTGAGTATGCGTTAGGGACTGTGTTCAGAGGTAGCTTACTGCCTGTGTCTGCGTTAGGGACTGCGTTCAGAGGTACCTCCTCCCTGAGTCTGCGTTAGGGACTGTGTTCAGAGGAATCTCCTGCTTGAGTCTGCATTAGGGACTGTGTTCAGAGGTATCTCCTGCCTGAGTCTGCATTAGGGACTGCGTTCAGAGGTACCTTCATGCCTGAGTCTGCTTTAGGTTGTGTTCAGAGGTACCTTCCTGGCCGAGCCTGCGTTAGGGACTGTGTTCAGAGGTACTTCCTGCCTGAGTCTGCGTTAGGGACTGTGTTCAGAGGTAACTCCTGCCTGAGTCTGCATTAGGGACTGTGTTCAGTGGTACCTTCCTGCCTGAGTCTGCATTAGGGTGTGTTCAGAGGTACCTTCCTGCCTGAGTCTGCGTTAGGGACTGTGTTCAGAGGTACGTCCTGCCTGAGTCTGTGTTAGGGACTGTGTCCAGAGGTACCTTTCTGCCTGAGTCTGCATTAGGTACTGTGTTCAGAGGTATCTCCTGCCTGAGTCTCCATTACGGACTGTGTTCAGTGGTACCTTCCTGCCTGAGTTTGCGTTAGGGACTGTGTTCAGATGTACATCCTGCCTGAGTCTGCATTAGGGACTACGTTCAGATGTACCTTCATGCCTGAGTCTGCGTTAGGGACTGTGTTCAGAGGTACATCCTGCCTGAGTCTGCATTAGGGACTGTGTTCAGAGGTACCTTCCTGCCTAAGTCTGCGTTAGGGTGTGTTCAGAGGTACCTTCCTGCCTGAGTCTGCGTTAGGGACTGTGTTCAGAGGTACGTCCTGCCTGAGTCTGCGTTAGGGACTGTGTCCAGAGGTACCTTTCTGCCTGAGTCTGCATTAGGTACTGTTCAGAGGTATCTCCTGTCTGAGTCTGCATTAGGGACTGCGTTCAGAGGTACCTTCCTGCCTCAGTCTGTGTTAGAGACTATGTTCAGAGGTACCTCCTGCCTGAGTCTGCATTAGGGACTGTGATCAGAGGTATCTCCTGCCTGAGTCTGTGTTAGGGACTGTGTTCAGTGGTACATCCTGCATGAGTCTGCGTTAGGGTCTGTGTTCAGAGGTACATCCTGTCTGAGTCTGCATTAGGGACTGTGTTCAGAGGTAGCTTACTGCCTGTGTCTGCGTTAGGGACTGCGTTCAGAGGTACCTCCTCCCTGAGTCTGCGTTAGGGACTGTGTTCAGAGGAATCTCCTGCTTGAGTCTGCATTAGGGACTGTGTTCAGAGGTATCTCCTGCCTGAGTCTGCATTAGGGACTGCGTTCAGAGGTACCTTCATGCCTGAGTCTGCGTTAGGTTGTGTTCAGAGGTACCTTCCTGGCCGAGCCTGCGTTAGGGACTGTGTTCAGAGGTACTTCCTGCCTGAGTCTGCGTTAGGGACTGTGTTCAGAGGTAACTCCTGCCTGAGTCTGCATTAGGGACTGTGTTCAGTGGTACCTTCCTGCCTGAGTCTGCATTAGGGTGTGTTCAGAGGTACATCCTGCCTGAGTCTGCGTTAGAGATTATGTTCAGAGGTACCTCACTGCCTGAGTCTTCATTAGGGACTGTGTTCAGTGGTACCTTCCTGCCTGAGTCTGCATTAGGTACTGTGTTCAGAGGTACCTTCCTGCCTGAGTCTGCGTTCGGGACTGTGTTCAGAGGTACGTCACTGCCTGAGTCTTCATTAGGGACTGTGTTCAGTGGTACCTTCCTGCCTGGGTCTGCATTAGGGACAGTGTTCAGAGGTACCTTCCTGCCTGAGTCTGCGTTAGGGTCTGTGTTCAGAGGTACATCCTGCCTGAGTCTGCGTTAGAGATTATGTTCAGAGGTACCTCACTGCCTGAGTCTTCATTAGGGACTGTGTTCAGTGTACCTTCCTGCCTGAGTCTGCATTAGGGACTGTGTTCAGAGGTATCTCCTGCCTGAGTCTGCATTAGGGACTGCGTTCAGAGGTATCTTCCTGCCTGAGTCTGCATTAGGGACTGTGTTCAGAGGTACCTTCCAGCCTGAGTATGCGTTAGGGACTGTGTTCAGAGGTACATCCTGCCTGAGTCTGCGTTAGGGACTGTGTTCAGAGGTATCTCCTGCCTGAGTCTGCGTTAGGAACTGTGTTCAGAGGTATCTCCTGCCTGAGTCTGCGTTAGGGACTGTGTTCAGTGGTACCTTCTAGCCTGTGTCTGCGTTAGGTTGTGTTCAGTGGTACCTTCCTGGCTGAGTCTGCGTTAGGGACAGTGTTCAGAGGTACCTCCTGCCTGAGTCTGCATTAGGTACTGTGTTCAGTGGTACCTTCTAGCCTGTGTCTGCGTTAGGCTGTGTTCAGAGGTACCTTCCTGGCTGAGTCTGCGTTAGGGACTGTGTTCAGAGGTACACCCTGCCTGAGTATGCGTTAGGGACTGTGTTCAGAGGTAGCTTACTGCCTGTGTCTGCGTTAGGGACTGCGTTCAGAGGTACCTCCTCCCTGAGTCTGCGTTAGGGACTGTGTTCAGAGGAATCTCCTGCTTGAGTCTGCATTAGGGACTGTGTTCAGAGGTATCTCCTGCCTGAGTCTGCATTAGGGACTGCGTTCAGAGGTACCTTCATGCCTGAGTCTGCGTTAGGTTGTGTTCAGAGGTACCTTCCTGGCCGAGCCTGCGTTAGGGACTGTGTTCAGAGGTACTTCCTGCCTGAGTCTGCGTTAGGGACTGTGTTCAGAGGTAACTCCTGCCTGAGTCTGCATTAGGGACTGTGTTCAGTGGTACCTTCCTGCCTGAGTCTGCATTAGGGTGTGTTCAGAGGTACCTTCCTGCCTGAGTCTGCGTTAGGGACTGTGTTCAGAGGTACGTCCTGCCTGAGTCTGTGTTAGGGACTGTGTCCAGAGGTACCTTTCTGCCTGAGTCTGCATTAGGTACTGTGTTCAGAGGTATCTCCTGCCTGAGTCTGCATTAGGGACTGCATTCAGAGGTACCTTCCTGCCTCAGTCTGTGTTAGGGACTGTGTTCAGAGGTACCTTCCAGTCTGAGTCTGCATTAGGGACTGTGTTCAGAGATATCTCCTCCCTGAGTCTCCATTACGGACTGTGTTCAGTGGTACCTTCCTGCCTGAGTTTGCGTTAGGGACTGTGTTCAGATGTACATCCTGCCTGAGTCTGCATTAGGGACTGCGTTCAGAGGTACCTTCATGCCTGAGTCTGCGTTAGGGACTGTGTTCAGAGGTACATCCTGCCTGAGTCTGCATTAGGGACTGTGTTCAGAGGTACCTTCCTGCCTAAGTCTGTGTTAGGGTGTGTTCAGAGGTACCTTCCTGCCTGAGTCTGCGTTAGGGACTGTGTTCAGAGGTACGTCCTGCCTGAGTCTGCGTTAGGGACTGCGTCCAGAGGTACCTTTCTGCCTGAGTCTGCATTAGGTACTGTTCAGAGGTATCTCCTGTCTGAGTCTGCATTAGGGACTGCATTCAGACGTACCTTCCTGCCTCAGTCTGTGTTAGAGACTATGTTCAGAGGTACCTCCTGCCTGAGTCTGCATTAGGGACTGTGATCAGAGGTATCTCCTGCCTGAGTCTGTATTTGGGACTGTGTTCAGTGGTACATCCTGCATGAGTCTGCGTTAGGGTCTGTGTTCAGAGGTACATCCTGTCTGAGTCTGCATTAGGGACTGTGTTCAGAGGTACCTCACTGCCTGAGTCTTCATTAGGGACTGTGTTCAGTGGTACCTTCCTGCCTGAGTCTGCATTAGGGACCGTGTTCAGAGGTATCTCCTGCCTGAGTCTGCATTAGGGACTGCGTTCAGAGATATCTTCCTGCCTGAGTCTTCATTAGGGACTGTGTTCAGTGGTACCTTCCTGCCTGAGTCTGCATTAGGGACTGTGTTCAGAGGTACCTTCCAGCCTGAGTATGCGTTAGGGACTGTGTTCAGTGGTACATCCTGCCTGAGTCTGCGTTAGGGACTGCGTTCAGAGGTATCTTCCTGCCTGAGTCTTCATTAGGGACTGTGTTCAGTGGTACCTTCCTGCCTTAGACTGCATTAGGGACTGTGTTCAGAGGTATCTCCTGCCTGAGTCTGCGTTAGAGTGTGTAGAGAGGTATCTCTTGCCGAAGTCTGCATTAGGGACTGTGTTCAGAGGTACTTCCTGCCTGAGTCTGCGTTTGGTACTGTGTTCAGAGGTATCTCCTGCCTGAGTCTGCATTAGGAACTGTGTTCAGAGGTATCTCCTGCCTGAGTCTGCGTTAGGGACTGTGTTCAGTGGTACCTTCTAGCCTGTGTCTGCGTTAGGTTGTGTTCAGAGGTACCTTCCTGGCTGAGTCTGCGTTAGGGACAGTGTTCAGAGGTACCTCCTGCCTGAGTCTGCGTTAGGTACTGTGTTCAGTGGTACCTTCTAGCCTGTGTCTGCGTTAGGCTGTGTTCAGAGGTACCTTCCTGGCTGAGTCTGCGTTAGGGACTGTGTTCAGAGGTACACCCTGCCTGAGTATGCGTTAGGGACTGTGTTCAGAGGTAGCTTACTGCCTGTGTCTGCGTTAGGGACTGCGTTCAGAGGTACCTCCTCCCTGAGTCTGCGTTAGGGACTGTGTTCAGAGGAATCTCCTGCTTGAGTCTGCATTAGGGACTGTGTTCAGAGGTATCTCCTGCCTGATTCTGCATTAGGGACTGCGTTCAGAGGTACCTTCATGCCTGAGTCTGCGTTAGGGACTGTGTTCAGAGGTACTTCCTGCCTGAGTCTGCGTTAGGGACTGTGTTCAGAGGTAACTCCTGCCTGAGTCTGCATTAGGGACTGTGTTCAGTGGTACCTTCCTGCCTGAGTCTGCATTAGGGTGTGTTCAGAGGTACCTTCCTGCCTGAGTCTGCGTTAGGGACTGTGTTCAGAGGTACGTCCTGCCTGAGTCTGTGTTAGGGACTGTGTCCAGAGGTACCTTTCTGCCTGAGTCTGCATTAGGTACTGTGTTCAGAGGTATCTCCTGCCTGAGTCTGCATTCGGGACTGCATTCAGAGGTACCTTCCTGCCTCAGTCTGTGTTAGGGACTGTGTTCAGTGGTACCTTCCAGTCTGAGTCTGCATTAGGGACTGTGTTCAGAGATATCTCCTCCCTGAGTCTCCATTACGGACTGTGTTCAGTGGTACCTTCCTGCCTGAGTTTGCGTTAGGGACTGTGTTCAGATGTACATCCTGCCTGAGTCTGCATTAGGGACTACGTTCAGAGGTACATTCATGCCTGAGTCTGCGTTAGGGACTGTGTTCAGAGGTACATCCTGCCTGAGTCTGCATTAGGGACTGTGTTCAGAGGTACCTTCCTGCCTAAGTCTGCGTTAGGGACTGTGTTCAGAGGTACGTCCTGCCTGAGTCTGCGTTAGGGACTGTGTCCAGAGGTACCTTTCTGCCTGAGTCTGCATTAGGTACTGTTCAGAGGTATCTCCTGTCTGAGTCTGCATTAGGGACTGCGTTCAGAGGTACCTTCCTGCCTCAGTCTGTGTTAGAGACTATGTTCAGAGGTACCTCCTGCCTGAGTCTGCATTAGGGACTGTGATCAGAGGTATCTCCTGCCTGAGTCTGTGTTAGGGACTGTGTTCAGTGGTACATCCTGCATGAGTCTGCGTTAGGGTCTGTGTTCAGAGGTACATCCTGTCTGAGTCTGCATTAGGGACTGTGTTCAGAGGTAGCTTACTGCCTGTGTCTGCGTTAGGGACTGCGTTCAGAGGTACCTCCTCCCTGAGTCTGCGTTAGGGACTGTGTTCAGAGGTACCTTCATGCCTGAGTCTGCGTTAGGTTGTGTTCAGAGGTACCTTCCTGGCCGAGCCTGCGTTAGGGACTGTGTTCAGAGGTACTTCCTGCCTGAGTCTGCGTTAGGGACTGTGTTCAGAGGTAACTCCTGCCTGAGTCTGCATTAGGGACTGCGTTCAGAGGTACCTTCATGCCTGAGTCTGCGTTAGGTTGTGTTCAGAGGTACCTTCCTGGCCGAGCCTGCGTTAGGGACTGTGTTCAGAGGTACTTCCTGCCTGAGTCTGCGTTAGGGACTGTGTTCAGAGGTAACTCCTGCCTGAGTCTGCATTAGGGACTGTGTTCAGTGGTACCTTCCTGCCTGAGTCTGCATTAGGGTGTGTTCAGAGGTACCTTCCTGCCTGAGTCTGCGTTAGGGACTGTGTTCAGAGGTACGTCCTGCCTGAGTCTGTGTTAGGGACTGTGTCCAGAGGTACCTTTCTGCCTGAATCTGCATTAGGTACTGTGTTCAGAGGTATCTCCTGCCTGAGTCTGCATTAGGGACTGCATTCAGAGGTACCTTCCTGCCTCAGTCTGTGTTAGGGACTGTGTTCAGAGGTACCTTCCAGTCTGAGTCTGCATTAGGGACTGTGTTCAGAGATATCTCCTCCCTGAGTCTCCATTACGGACTGTGTTCAGTGGTACTTTCCTGCCTGAGTTTGCGTTAGGGACGTGTTCAGATGTACATCCTGCCTGAGTCTGCATTAGGGACTGCGTTCAGAGGTACCTTCATGCCTGAGTCTGCGTTAGGGACTGTGTTCAGAGGTATCTCCTGCCTGAGTCTGCATTAGGGACTGCGTTCAGAGGTATCTTCCTGCCTGAGTCTTCATTAGGGACTGTGTTCAGTGGTACCTTCCTGCCTGAGTCTGCATTAGGGACTGTGTTCAGAGGTACCTTCCAGCCTGAGTATGCGTTAGGGACTGTGTTCAGAGGTACATCCTGCCTGAGTCTGCATTAGGGACTGTGTTCAGAGGTATCTCCTGCCTGAGTCTGCGTTAGAGTGTGTAGAGAGGTATCTCCTGCCTGAGTCTGCATTAGGAACTGTGTTCAGAGGTATCTCCTGCCTGAGTCTGCGTTAGGGAATGTGTTCAGTGGTACCTTCTAGCCTGTGTCTGCGTTAGGTTGTGTTCAGAGGTACCTTCCTGGCTGAGTCTGCATTAGGGACAGTGTTCAGAGGTACCTCCTGCCTGAGTCTGCGTTAGGTACTGCGTTCAGTGGTACCTTCTAGCCTGTGTCTGCGTTAGGCTGTGTTCAGAGGTACCTTCCTGGCTGAGACTGCGTTAGGGACTGTGTTCAGAGGTACACCCTGCCTGAGTATGCGTTAGGGACTGTGTTCAGAGGTAGCTTACTGCCTGTGTCTGCGTTAGGGACTGCGTTCAGAGGTACCTCCTCCCTGAGTCTGCGTTAGGGACTGTGTTCAGAGGAATCTCCTGCCTGAGTCTGCATTAGGGACTGTGTTCAGAGGTATCTCCTGCCTGAGTCTGCATTAGAGACTGCGTTCAGAGGTACCTTCATGCCTGAGTCTGCGTTAGGTTGTGTTCAGAGGTACCTTCCTGGCCGAGCCTGCGTTAGGGACTGTGTTCAGAGGTACCTCCTGCCTGAGTCTGCATTAGGGACTGTGTTCAGAGGTACCTCCTGCCTGAGTCTGGGTTAGGGACTGTGTTCAGAGGTACTTCCTGCCTGAGTCTGCGTTAGGGACTGTGTTCAGTGGTACCTTCCTGCCTTAGACTGCATTAGGGACTGTGTTCAGAGGTATCTCCTGCCTGAGTCTGCGTTAGAGTGTGTGTAGAGAGGTATCTCTTGCCGAAGTCTGCATTAGGGACTGTGTTCAGAGGTACCTCCTGCCTGAGTCTGCGTTAGGTACTGTGTTCAGAGGTATCTCCTGCCTGAGTCTGCATTAGGAACTGTGTTCAGAGGTATCTCCTGCCTGAGTCTGCGTTAGGGACTGTGTTCAGTGGTACCTTCTAGCCTGTGTCTGCGTTAGGTTGTGTTCAGAGGTACCTTCCTGGCTGAGTCTGCGTTAGGGACAGTGTTCAGAGGTACCTCCTGCCTGAGTCTGCGTTAGGTACTGTGTTCAGTGGTACCTTCTAGCCTGTGTCTGCGTTAGGCTGTGTTCAGAGGTACCTTCCTGGCTGAGTCTGCGTTAGGGACTGTGTTCAGAGGTACACCCTGCCTGAGTATGCGTTAGGGACTGTGTTCACAGGTAGCTTACTGCCTGTGTCTGCGTTAGGGACTGCGTTCAGAGGTACCTCCTCCCTGAGTCTGCGTTAGGGACTGTGTTCAGAGGAATCTCCTGCTTGAGTCTGCATTAGGGACTGTGTTCAGAGGTATCTCCTGCCTGATTCTGCATTAGGGACTGCGTTCAGAGGTACCTTCATGCCTGAGTCTGCGTTAGGTTGTGTTCAGAGGTACCTTCCTGGCCGAGCCTGCGTTAGGGACTGTGTTCAGAGGTACTTCCTGCCTGAGTCTGCGTTAGGGACTGTGTTCAGAGGTAACTCCTGCCTGAGTCTGCATTAGGGACTGTGTTCAGTGGTACCTTCCTGCCTGAGTCTGCATTAGGGTGTGTTCAGAGGTACCTTCCTGCCTGAGTCTGCGTTAGGGACTGTGTTCAGAGGTACGTCCTGCCTGAGTCTGTGTTAGGGACTGTGTCCAGAGGTACCTTTCTGCCTGAGTCTGCATTAGGTACTGTGTTCAGAGGTATCTCCTGCCTGAGTCTGCATTCGGGACTGCATTCAGAGGTACCTTCCTGCCTCAGTCTGTGTTAGGGACTGTGTTCAGTGGTACCTTCCAGTCTGAGTCTGCATTAGGGACTGTGTTCAGAGATATCTCCTCCCTGAGTCTCCATTACGGACTGTGTTCAGTGGTACCTTCCTGCCTGAGTTTGCGTTAGGGACTGTGTTCAGATGTACATCCTGCCTGAGTCTGCATTAGGGACTACGTTCAGAGGTACATTCATGCCTGAGTCTGCGTTAGGGACTGTGTTCAGAGGTACATCCTGCCTGAGTCTGCATTAGGGACTGTGTTCAGAGGTACCTTCCTGCCTAAGTCTGCGTTAGGGACTGTGTTCAGAGGTACGTCCTGCCTGAGTCTGCGTTAGGGACTGTGTCCAGAGGTACCTTTCTGCCTGAGTCTGCATTAGGTACTGTTCAGAGGTATCTCCTGTCTGAGTCTGCATTAGGGACTGCGTTCAGAGGTACCTTCCTGCCTCAGTCTGTGTTAGAGACTATGTTCAGAGGTACCTCCTGCCTGAGTCTGCATTAGGGACTGTGATCAGAGGTATCTCCTGCCTGAGTCTGTGTTAGGGACTGTGTTCAGTGGTACATCCTGCATGAGTCTGCGTTAGGGTCTGTGTTCAGAGGTACATCCTGTCTGAGTCTGCATTAGGGACTGTGTTCAGAGGTAGCTTACTGCCTGTGTCTGCGTTAGGGACTGCGTTCAGAGGTACCTCCTCCCTGAGTCTGCGTTAGGGACTGTGTTCAGAGGAATCTCCTGCTTGAGTCTGCATTAGGGACTGTGTTCAGAGGTATCTCCTGCCTGAGTCTGCATTAGGGACTGCGTTCAGAGGTACCTCCTGCCTGAGTCTGCGTTAGGTACTGTGTTCAGTGGTACCTTCTAGCCTGTGTCTGCGTTAGGCTGTGTTCAGAGGTACCTTCCTGGCTGAGTCTGCGTTAGGGACTGTGTTTAGAGGTACACCCTGCCTGAGTATGCGTTAGGGACTGTGTTCAGAGGTAGCTTACTGCCTGTGTCTGCGTTAGGGACTGCGTTCAGAGGTACCTCCTGCCTGAGTCTGCGTTAGGTACTGTGTTCAGTGGTACCTTCTAGCCTGTGTCTGCGTTAGGCTGTGTTCAGAGGTACCTTCCTGCCTAAGTCTGCGTTAGGGACTGTGTTCAGAGGTACGTCCTGCCTGAGTCTGCGTTAGGGACTGTGTCCAGAGGTACCTTTCTGCCTGAGTCTGCATTAGGTACTGTTCAGAGGTATCTCCTGTCTGAGTCTGCATTAGGGACTGCGTTCAGAGGTACCTTCCTGCCTCAGTCTGTGTTAGAGACTATGTTCAGAGGTACCTCCTGCCTGAGTCTGCATTAGGGACTGTGATCAGAGGTATCTCCTGCCTGAGTCTGTGTTAGGGACTGTGTTCAGTGGTACATCCTGCATGAGTCTGCGTTAGGGTCTGTGTTCAGAGGTACATCCTGTCTGAGTCTGCATTAGGGACTGTGTTCAGAGGTAGCTTACTGCCTGTGTCTGCGTTAGGGACTGCGTTCAGAGGTACCTCCTCCCTGAGTCTGCGTTAGGGACTGTGTTCAGAGGAATCTCCTGCTTGAGTCTGCATTAGGGACTGTGTTCAGAGGTATCTCCTGCCTGAGTCTGCATTAGGGACTGCGTTCAGAGGTACCTTCATGCCTGAGTCTGTGTTAGGTTGTGTTCAGAGGTACCTTCCTGGCCGAGCCTGCGTTAGGGACTGTGTTCAGAGGTACTTCCTGCCTGAGTCTGCGTTAGGGACTGTGTTCAGAGGTAACTCCTGCCTGAGTCTGCATTAGGGACTGTGTTCAGTGGTACCTTCCTGCCTGAGTCTGCATTAGGGTGTGTTCAGAGGTACCTTCCTGCCTGAGTCTGCGTTAGGGACTGTGTTCAGAGGTACGTCCTGCCTGAGTCTGTGTTAGGGACTGTGTCCAGAGGTACCTTTCTGCCTGAATCTGCATTAGGTACTGTGTTCAGAGGTATCTCCTGCCTGAGTCTGCATTAGGGACTGCATTCAGAGGTACCTTCCTGCCTCAGTCTGTGTTAGGGACTGTGTTCAGAGGTACCTTCCTGCCTCAGTCTGTGTTAGGGACTGTGTTCAGTGGTACCTTCCTGCCTGAGTTTGCGTTAGGGACTGTGTTCAGATGTACATCCTGCCTGAGTCTGCATTAGGGACTGCGTTCAGAGGTACCTTCATGCCTGAGTCTGCGTTAGGGACTGTGTTCAGAGGTATCTCCTGCCTGAGTCTGCATTAGGGACTGCGTTCAGAGGTATCTTCCTGCCTGAGTCTTCATTAGGGACTGTGTTCAGTGGTACCTTCCTGCCTGAGTCTGCATTAGGGACTGTGTTCAGAGGTACCTTCCAGCCTGAGTATGCGTTAGGGACTGTGTTCAGAGGTACATCCTGCCTGAGTCTGCATTAGGGACTGTGTTCAGAGGTATCTCCTGCCTGAGTCTGCGTTAGAGTGTGTAGAGAGGTATCTCCTGCCTGAGTCTGCATTAGGAACTGTGTTCAGAGGTATCTCCTGCCTGAGTCTGCGTTAGGGACTGTGTTCAGTGGTACCTTCTAGCCTGTGTCTGCGTTAGGTTGTGTTCAGAGGTACCTTCCTGGCTGAGTCTGCATTAGGGACAGTGTTCAGAGGTACCTCCTGCCTGAGTCTGCGTTAGGTACTGCGTTCAGTGGTACCTTCTAGCCTGTGTCTGCGTTAGGCTGTGTTCAGAGGTACCTTCCTGGCTGAGACTGCGTTAGGGACTGTGTTCAGAGGTACACCCTGCCTGAGTATGCGTTAGGGACTGTGTTCAGAGGTAGCTTACTGCCTGTGTCTGCGTTAGGGACTGCGTTCAGAGGTACCTCCTCCCTGAGTCTGCGTTAGGGACTGTGTTCAGAGGAATCTCCTGCCTGAGTCTGCATTAGGGACTGTGTTCAGAGGTATCTCCTGCCTGAGTCTGCATTAGAGACTGCGTTCAGAGGTACCATCATGCCTGAGTCTGCGTTAGGTTGTGTTCAGAGGTACCTTCCTGGCCGAGCCTGCGTTAGGGACTGTGTTCAGAGGTACCTCCTGCCTGAGTCTGCATTAGGGACTGTGTTCAGAGGTACCTCCTGCCTGAGTCTGGGTTAGGGACTGTGTTCAGAGGTACCTCCTGCCTGAGTCTGCGTTAGGGACTGTGTTCAGAGATACCTCCTGCCTGAGTCTGCATTAGAGACTGTGTTCAGAGGTACTTCCTGCCTGAGTCTGCGTTAGGGACTGTGTTCAGAGGTAACTCCTGCCTGAGTCTGCATTAGGGACTGTGTTCAGTGGTACCTTCCTGCCTGAGTCTGCATTAGGGTGTGTTCAGAGGTACCTTCCTGCCTAAGTCTGCGTTAGGGACTGTGTTCAGAGGTACGTCCTGCCTGAGTCTGTGTTAGTGACTGTGTCCAGAGGTACCTTTCTGCCTGAGTCTGCATTAGGTACTGTGTTCAGAGGTAACTCCTGCCTGAGTCTGCATTAGGGACTGTGTTCAGTGGTACCTTCCTGCCTGAGTCTGCATTAGGGTGTGTTCAGAGGTACCTTCCAGCCTGAGTCTGCGTTAGGGACTGTGTTCAGAGGTACCTTTCTGCCTGAGTCTGCATTAGGTACTGTGTTCAGAGGTATCTCCTGCCTGAGTCTGCATTCGGGACTGCATTCAGAGGTACCTTCCTGCCTCAGTCTGTGTTAGGGACTGTGTTCAGTGGTACCTTCCAGTCTGAGTCTGCATTAGGGACTGTGTTCAGAGATATCTCCTCCCTGAGTCTCCATTACGGACTGTGTTCAGTGGTACCTTCCTGCCTGAGTTTGCGTTAGGGACTGTGTTCAGATGTACATCCTGCCTGAGTCTGCATTAGGGACTACGTTCAGAGGTACCTTCATGCCTGAGTCTGCGTTAGGGACTGTGTTCAGAGGTACATCCTGCCTGAGTCTGCATTAGGGACTGTGTTCAGAGGTACCTTCCTGCCTAAGTCTGCGTTAGGGTGTGTTCAGAGGTACCTTCCTGCCTGAGTCTGCGTTAGGGACTGTGTTCAGAGGTACGTCCTGCCTGAGTCTGCGTTAGGGACTGTGTCCAGAGGTACCTTTCTGCCTGAGTCTGCATTAGGTACTGTTCAGAGGTATCTCCTGTCTGAGTCGGCATTAGGGACTGCGTTCAGAGGTACCTTCCTGCCTCAGTCTGTGTTAGGGACTGTGTTCAGAGGTACCTTCCTGTCTGAGTCTGCATTAGGAACTGTGTTCAGAGGTATCTCCTCCCTGAGTCTGCATGAGGGACTGTGTTCAGAGGTACCTTCCTGCCTGAGTCTGCGTTCGGGACTGTGATCAGAGGTATCTCCTGCCTGAGTCTGTGTTAGGGACTGTGTTCAGTGGTACATCCTGCATGAGTCTGCGTTAGGGTCTGTGTTCAGAGGTACATCCTGTCTGAGTCTGCGTTAGGGACTGTGTTCAGAGGTACCTCACTGCCTGAGTCTTCATTAGGGACTGTGTTCAGTGGTACCTTCCTGCCTGAGTCTGCATTAGGGACTGTGTTCAGAGGTATCTCCTGCCTGAGTCTGCGTTAGGGACTGTGTTCAGAGGTATCTCCTGCCTGAGTCTGCGTTAGGGACTGTGTTCAGAGGTATCTCCTGCCTGAGTCTGCGTTAGAGTGTGTAGAGAGGTATCTCCTGCCTGAGTCTGCATTAGGAACTGTGTTCAGAGGTATCTCCTGCCTGAGTCTGCGTTAGGGACTGTGTTCAGTGGTACCTTCTAGCCTGTGTCTGCGTTAGGTTGTGTTCAGAGGTACCTTCCTGGCTGAGTCTGCGTTAGGGACAGTGTTCAGAGGTACCTCCTGCCTGAGTCTGCGTTAGGTACTGCGTTCAGTGGTACCTTCTAGCCTGTGTCTGCGTTAGGCTGTGTTCAGAGGTACCTTCCTGGCTGAGTCTGCGTTAGGGACTGTGTTCAGAGGTACACCCTGCCTGAGTATGCGTTAGGGACTGTGTTCAGAGGTAGCTTACTGCCTGTGTCTGCGTTAGGGACTGCGTTCAGAGGTACCTCCTCCCTGAGTCTGCGTTAGGGACTGTGTTCAGAGGAATCTCCTGCCTGAGTCTGCATTAGGGACTGTGTTCAGAGGTATCTCCTGCCTGAGTCTGCATTAGGGACTGCGTTCAGAGGTACCATCATGCCTGAGTCTGCGTTAGGTTGTGTTCAGAGGTACCTTCCTGGCCGAGCCTGCGTTAGGGACTGTGTTCAGAGGTACCTCCTGCCTGAGTCTGCATTAGGGACTGTGTTCAGAGGTATCTCCTGCCTGAGTCTGCATTAGGGACTGCGTTCAGAGGTACCTTCATGCCTGAGTCTGCGTTAGGTTGTGTTCAGAGGTACCTTCCTGGCCGAGCCTGCGTTAGGGACTGTGTTCAGAGGTACTTCCTGCCTGAGTCTGCGTTAGGGACTGTGTTCAGAGGTAACTCCTGCCTGAGTCTGCATTAGGGACTGTGTTCAGTGGTACCTTCCTGCCTGAGTCTGCATTAGGGTGTGTTCAGAGGTACCTTCCTGCCTGAGTCTGCGTTAGGGACTGTGTTCAGAGGTACGTCCTGCCTGAGTCTGTGTTAGGGACTGTATTCAGAGGAATCTCCTGCCTGAGTCTGCATTAGGGACTGTGTTCAGAGGTATCTCCTGCCTGAGTCTGCATTAGAGACTGCGTTCAGAGGTACCATCATGCCTGAGTCTGCGTTAGGTTGTGTTCAGAGGTACCTTCCTGGCCGAGTCTGCATTAGGGACTGTGTTCAGAGGTACCTCCTGCCTGAGTCTGGGTTAGGGACTGTGTTCAGAGGTACCTCCTGCCTGAGTCTGCATTAGGGACTGTGTTCAGAGATACCTCCTGCCTGAGTCTGCATTAGAGACTGTGTTCAGAGGTACTTCCTGCCTGAGTCTGCGTTAGGGACTGTGTTCAAAGGTAACTCCTGCCTGAGTCTGCATTAGGGACTGTGTTCAGTGGTACCTTCCTGCCTGAGTCTGCATTAGGGTGTGTTCAGAGGTACCTTCCTGCCTAAGTCTGCGTTAGGGACTGTGTTCAGAGGTACGTCCTGCCTGAGTCTGTGTTAGTGACTGTGTCCAGAGGTACCTTTCTGCCTGAGTCTGCATTAGGTACTGTGTTCAGAGGTATCTCCTGCCTGAGTCTGCATTAGGGACTGCATTCAGAGGTACCTTCCTGCCTCAGTCTGTGTTAGGGACTGTGTTCAGAGGTTCCTTCCAGTCTGAGTCTGCATTAGGGACTGTGTTCAGAGGTATCTCCTCCCTGAGTCTCCATTATGGACTGTGTTCAGTGGTACCTTCCTGCCTGAGTTTGCGTTAGGGACTGTGTTCACATGTACATCCTGCCTGAGTCTGCATTAGGGACTGCGTTCAGAGGTACCTTCATGTCTGAGTCTGCGTTAGGGACTATGTTCAGAGGTACATCCTGCCTGAGTCTGCATTAGGGACTGTGTTCAGAGGTACCTTCCTGCCTAAGTCTGCGTTAGGGTGTGTTCAGAGGTACCTTCCTGCCTGAGTCTGCGTTAGGGACTGTGTTCAGAGGTACGTCCTGCCTGAGTCTGCGTTAGGGACTGTGTTCAGAGGTATCACCTGTCTGAGTCTGTGTTAGGGACTGTGTTCAGAGGTATCTCCAGTCTGAGTCTGCGTTAGGGTGTGTCCAGAGGTACCTTTCTGCCTGAATCTGCATTAGGTACTGTTCAGAGGTATCTCCTTTCTGAGTCTGCATTAGGGACTGCATTCAGAGGTACATTCCTGCCTCAGTCTGTGTTAGAGACTGTGTTCAGTGGTACATCCTGCATGAGTCTGTGTTAGGGACTGTGTTCAGAGGTACATCCTGCATGAGTCTGTGTTAGGGACTGTGGTCAGAGGTACATCCTGCCTGAGTCTGCGTTAGGGACTGTGTTCAGAGGTATCACCTGTCTGAGTGTGTGTTAGGGACTGTGTTCAGTGGTACATCCTGCATGAGTCTGTGTTAGGGACTGTGTTCAGAGGTACATCCTGCCTGAGTCTGCGTTAGGGACTGTGTTCAGAGGTATCACCTGTCTGAGTCTGTGTTAGGGACTGTGTTCAGAGGTATCTCCAGTCTGAGTCTGCGTTAGGGACTGTGTTGATAGGTAACTTCCTGGCTGAGTCTGCGTTAGGGACTGTGTTCAGAGGTAACTCCTGCCTGAGTCTGCATTAGGGACTGTGTTCAGTGGTACCTTCCTGCCTGAGTCTGCATTAGGGTGTGTTCAGAGGTACCTTCCTGCCTAAGTCTGCGTTAGGGACTGTGTTCAGAGGTACGTCCTGCCTGAGTCTGTGTTAGTGACTGTGTCCAGAGGTACCTTTCTGCCTGAGTCTGCATTAGGTACTGTGTTCAGAGGTATCTCCTGCCTGAGTCTGCATTAGGGACTGCATTCAGAGGTACCTTCCTGCCTCAGTCTGTGTTAGGGACTGTGTTCAGAGGTTCCTTCCAGTCTGAGTCTGCATTAGGGACTGTGTTCAGAGGTATCTCCTCCCTGAGTCTCCATTACGGACTGTGTTCAGTGGTACCTTCCTGCCTGAGTTTGCGTTAGGGACTGTGTTCAGAGGTACCTTCATGCCTGAGTCTGCGTTAGGGACTATGTTCAGAGGTACATCCTGCCTGAGTCTGCATTAGGGACTGTGTTCAGAGGTACCTTCCTGCCTAAGTCTGCGTTAGGGTGTGTTCAGAGGTACCTTCCTGCCTGAGTCTGCGTTAGGGACTGTGTTCAGAGGTACGTCCTGCCTGAGTCTGCGTTAGGGACTGTGTTCAGAGGTATCACCTGTCTGAGTCTGTGTTAGGGACTGTGTTCAGAGGTATCTCCAGTCTGAGTCTGCGTTAGGGTGTGTCCAGAGGTACCTTTCTGCCTGAATCTGCATTAGGTACTGTTCAGAGGTATCTCCTGTCTGAGTCTGCATTAGGGACTGCATTCAGAGGTACCTTCCTGCCTCAGTCTGTGTTAGAGACTGTGTTCAGTGGTACATCCTGCATGAGTCTGTGTTAGGGACTGTGTTCAGAGGTACATCCTGCATGAGTCTGTGTTAGGGACTGTGTTCAGAGGTACATCCTGCCTGAGTCTGCGTTAGGGACTGTGTTCAGAGGTATCACCTGTCTGAGTCTGTGTTAGGGACTGTGTTCAGTGGTACATCCTGCATGAGTCTGTGTTAGGGACTGTGTTCAGAGGTACATCCTGCCTGAGTCTGTGTTAGGGACTGTGTTCAGAGGTATCACCTGTCTGAGTCTGTGTTAGGGACTGTGTTCAGAGGTATCTCCAGTCTGAGTCTGCGTTAGGGACTGTGTTGATAGGTAACTTCCTGGCTGAGTCTGCGTTAGGGACTGTGTTCAGAGATAACTCCTGCCTGAGTCTGCATTAGGGACTGTGTTCAGTGGTACCTTCCTGCCTGAGTCTGCATTAGGGTGTGTTCAGAGGTACCTTCCTGGCTGAGTCTGCGTTAGGGACTGTGTTCAGAGGAATCTCCTGCCTGAGTCTGCATTAGGGACTGTGTTCAGAGGTATCTCCTGCCTGAGTCTGCATTAGGGACTGCGTTCAGAGGTACCTTCATGCCTGAGTCTGCGTTAGGTTGTGTTCAGAGGTACCTTCCTGGCCGAGCCTGCATTAGGGACTGTGTTCAGAGGTACCTCCTGCCTGAGTCTGGGTTAGGGACTGTGTTCAGAGGTACCTCCTGCCTGAGTCTGCGTTAGGGACTGTGTTCAGAGATACCTCCTGCCTGAGTCTGCGTTAGAGACTATGTTCAGAGGTACCTCCTGCCTGAGTCTGCGTTAGGGACTGTGTTCAGAGGTATCTCCTGCCTGAGTCTGCATTAGGGACTGCGTTCAGAGGTACCTTCCTGCCTGAGTCTGTGTTAGGTACTGTGTTCAGAGGTACCTTCCTGCCTGAGCCTGCGTTAGGGACTGTGTTCAGAGGTACCTCACTGCCTGAGTCTTCATTAGGGACTGTGTTCAGAGGTACATCCTGTCTGAGTCTGCGTTAGGGAATGTGGTCAGAGGTACATCTTGCCTGTGTCTGCGTTAGGGAATGTGTTCAGAGGTACTTCCTGCCTGAGTCTGCAAAATGGACTGTGTTCAGAGGTATCTCCTGCCTGAGTCTGCATTAGGGACTGCGTTCAGAGGTACCTTCCTGCCTGAGTCTGCATTAGGTACTGTGTTCAGAGGTACATCCTGCCTGAGTCTGCTTTAGGGACTGTGTTCAGAGGTACCTCACTGCCTGAGTCTTCATTAGGGACTGTGTTCAGAGGTACATCCTGTCTGAGTCTGCGTTAGGGAATGTGTTCAGAGGTACATCTTGCCTGTGTCTGCGTTAGGGAATGTGTTCAGAGGTACTTCCTGCCTGAGTCTGCAAAATGGACTGTGTTCAGAGGTATCTCCTGCCTGAGTCTGCATTAGGGACTGCGTTCAGAGGTACCTTCCTGCCTGAGTCTGCATTAGGTACTGTGTTCAGAGGTACATCCTGCCTGAGTCTGCTTTAGGGACTGTGTTCAGAGGTACCTTCTTGCCTGAGTCTGCGTTAGGGACTGTGTTCAGAGGTATATCCTGCCTGAGTCTGCATTAGGGAATGTGTTCAGAGGTATCTCCTGCCTGAGTCTGTGTTAGGGACTGTGTTCAGAGTTATCTCCTGCCTGAATCTGCGTTAGGGACTGTGTTCAGAGGTACCTCCCGCTGAGTTTGTCTTAGGGACTGTGTTCACAGTCAGCTCTGCTATTGTAAATTCCTATCCAAGTTGACGGCTTTATCTCAGGATAACTGTGTTAGTGTTGACCAGCTGGAAATTCGGGAAATTCTCCAAGGCCTGTACAGTAATTCAAGTTATCTCTGTCCAATTTCCATGAGATTACACAACAGGTTCAAATTCCCAGGAGAACATCATCAACACCAGTTACTCACATTCCCAGCCTACTTTCAATAATCCAGCCAGACTCTCCAAATCTTTCAAAAGCTTCCTGAAAATATAAAGCACAGAAAGTGGCCATTTGGTCTTATTAGACAGGAATGCATCCTCTCCCATATCCTCTCCCATCCTCTCCCATATCCTCTCCCATCCTCTCCCGTATCCCTTGGTTTTGTCTCCTATAAACATGGAGATGTTTATAATTTGGAGATCTGATTCCAACTCTCCATATGAGAATGTGTTCCACTTTCTCACTTCACTGTTGTGTCCTATGTTATTATCTTTAGTTTTGTGGTTTCAGTTCTGTCTGTGAAGGTACTTTATCTTTAAGAGGTCAGAAAGTAATTTGGAACAGTGAATTAAAGGCATCATTTCCAAGAAGGCATGTGATTTAAGTTAAGTGCCTAGCAGGATTACTTTGTTTATAACGTATTTATAAAGTTGAACCTTTATGTCACAAAGAGAGATCAGACCAGTGACCATTAGTTTCTGAGTTGAGTCTAGAATCAGGTTTGGCTTTATAGAATCATTTCCCCAGCGGAAGGGTTTTAGTTTCTGAAATGTCCAAACTTTTTAGAGATTTTCCAGCTGTCAGAACTGAAAAGAGATTAACGTCTTCAGAGCTGGACACCAGGCTGTTAGCTCCAAAAGGTAGGTCAGAATTGACTGGTTAATTGCAGAGTCTGACAGGAGATCTGCCCACATTCCCTCACTGTGTGAATGTTGACATTGAGCTGCATGCTTTCCAGAGAACGTACCCTTGCTTGGCATTTCCATGGGGTGTGTAGGTCCTGGTGGATTATTATTGCAGGATTATTATTGTACAAACAGATATAAAAGAAATGAACTACCAACAGATGTGTGAAGCCAGTTTATTACAGTATTGGAAACAAAGGAGGCTATTCAGCCCCTCCATCCATGCAGACTGTCTGCACAAGCAGCTCAGCTGGTTCCACTACTGTGCCCATTCTCTGTCGACCCTGCTGTTATTTTTTTCTTCAGCTGCTTACCTAAAAGCTCTAAGCTGGGTGAAGTATAGTCTGTCCAGCAAATATTGCTGTATCCCACATCCAATGTCCAACAATACAATCTGACCAGGAGCCCTGGAAATAGACCACAATACACAGCAATGACCTCCCGTGCCTCCACCTGCAATATTCCAGACAATCCAGAGGCAAGGGTCCAGAGGCTGACCTGCAGAGTGACCACCAGTGACCAGCTGTAGGGTGACCAGCATCAACCAGCTGCAGAGTGACCAGCAGTGACCAGCTGCAGTGACCAGCTGCAGAGTGACTAGCTATAGAGTGACCAGCAGTGACCAGCTGTAGAGTGACCAGCTGTAGAGTGACCAGCATCAACCAGCTATAGAGTGACAAGCAGTGACCAGCTGCTGAGTGACCAGCTGCAGAGTGACCATCATGACCAGCTGCTGAGTGACCAGTTGCAGTGACCAGCAGTGACCATCTGCAGAGTGACCAGCTACAGAGTGACCAGCGGTGACCAGCTGTAGAGTGACCATCATGACCAGCTGCTGAGTGACCAGTTGCAGAGTGACCAGCGGTGACCAGCTGTAGAGTGACCAGCTGTAGAGTGACCAGTATCAACCAGCTACAGAGTGATCAGCAGTGACCAGCTGCTGAGTGACCAGCTGCAGAGTGACCATCATGACCAGCTGCTGAGTGACCAGTTGCAGAGTGACCAGCGGTGACCAGCTGTAGAGTGACCAGTATCAACCAGCTATAGAGTGATCAGCAGTGACCAGCTGCTGAGTGACCAGCTGCTGAGTGACCAGCTGCAGAGTGACCATCATGACCAGCTGCTGAGTGACCAGCTGCTGAGTGACCAGCTGCAGAGTGACCAGTTGCAGAGTGACAGCACAAAATACAGAGTGAAACAATAACAATGAAGGATGAAACTGGAGAATCTAAAAAGAAACAGAACTATATAACTTCAACATGGAATGGGAAATTTCTGTTTACAACTATAAAAGATAAAAGAGCATTTGCATTATACGTCACCAACGTATACTGACATGTAAAAAAGGGGAATTTGGAATACCACACAGCAATGAATCAGATAAAAGAAGCTGAAAAGCTGAGGGCCGTTTTGAAAACCCAACAGTCATTGTTTTTCTACAGCAGCAGCAATGTGTAAGACTTGAACTCAAACATCATTTCACGATCGCCAGCTTCTGACAAAATACAAGAATCATTTGCAGATAGCATTCCAAACAAGAGACTAGCGTCCAGCACAACAGTGGGACACCAGCCAGGTTTGGTATAGATTTGAGCTTTGTCACATTTGCAGAAATGTTCCGATTTTCATTCTTTCGTCAGTTGTTATAATCATAATTCAGCAGCAAGCATCAGTGAGTAAAGTTATTTATGATGAAAGTTCTTGTTAAGATTATAAACTCAATAAAGCAAGAGCCTTTCAGCACCTCTTGTTCAGATCCTAACTCGACAAACTCAGGGTTGCCGATGGTCATTGAATCGCTCAGGTTGATGTGGAGAGAGGCTCCTATAATGATACTAGATCTGACAACTGAAATTATTGTTCCTAAATCCAGGAATGGCGTGTGCAGTCTGCTGTTGGACAAAGCACGTTTCTTCACTTTGGGTTTCTCACACAAAAAAAATCATTAAAACGGAGCAAATGGAAACATAAACTGCAAGGAAACGGCATAGACTGAACGATATATGATCAGCGCTGTGAGTATATTTACGTTGAATATATGGTCAGCGCTGTGAGTATATTTACGTTGAATATATGGTCAGCGCTGTGAGTATATTTACGTTGAATATATGATCAGCGCTGTGAGTATATTTACGTTGAATGTAAACCGAAAGAACTACAGACACTGTAAATCAGAAACAAAAACAGAAGTTGCTGAAAAAGCTCAGCACATGTTCTGAGGATGGGTCACTGGATTTGAAACGTTAACTTTGATATAAATGATTTGAATGTGAACATAGGAGGTATAGTTAGTAAATTTGGATGATACTAAAATTGGAGTGTAGTGGACAGTGAAGAGGGTTACCCCAGAGTACAATGGGATCTTCATCAGATGGGCCAATGGGCCGAGGAATGGCAGATGGAGTTTAATTCAGATAAATGCGAGGTGCTGCATTTTGGAAAAGCATATCAGAACAGGACTTATACACTTAAATGGTAAGGTCCTAGGGAGTGTTGCTGAACAAAGAGACCTTGGAGTGCAGGTTCATAGCTCCTTGAAAGTGGAGTCGCAGGTAGATAGGGTAGTGAGGGTGTTTGATATGCTTTCCTTTATTGGTCAGAGTATTGAGTACAGGAGTTGTGACATTGCTTAGGCCACTTTCCCAATACTTTGAGACTGGGTTCTCTCAGCTGAAGAGAATCAAGTTCGACCCCAACTCAGAGAGAGCCATTTGATGGACTGTCAGTGATTTGCAGGCTCAAACCTGAATTTAAAGACACTGCAGGGGAGATCCAAGATGGCGGTGACTCAGTAAGTCTGAGTCTATAGTGCTCCTCCCAAGACTTGGGCAAAGTGGGCCACCTGCCTCCACCACACTCACCAAATCATTTAAAATAGTTTTTATTTAATATAATTAGTTGCTCAGTACTAAATTTAAACAGTCTCATCTCCTGTAAAAATGACTAGGGGGAAAGGAGCCCGCAGCTCTCAGCAGGCAGGAGCCCCTCCCCCACCCTCCCCAGCTGACGCTCTGGGGGACTTACCTACGGTGGCGAGCCTCGCGGAAATAATCTCCAAACTCGATGCGAAGATCGGCACCTTCATTAAAGAATCCCGAAGCCGATGGAATTCACTCTTGGCCGCGCTACAAAAGTACGACTGAGACATCGAGGAAATCGAGCGCCGAGTCGGAGGGGCGGAGCTAAAGGCCGCGAGCTCTGAGACTATAACAGAATCGGCTGAGGATCAGGTCTGAACTCTCGAACAGCGAGTCCAGACCTTAGAGAATATTTGCTTGCTGGGCCTTCCCGAACAGTTCCTCGAGCAGTGGCTTCCACAGCTGTTAAATCTGGAGGCTGGATCAGGCCGGGTAAGGGTAGAATGGGCCTACCGGGTCACAATACGCAGGCCCGGCTCGAACCAGCACCCCCGCCCGGTCCTGTTCCGGCTGCAGAGCTATAAGGTGAGGCAGATGCTCTTAGAAGCTTCCAGAAATCTTGGGAAAGATCCCCAAGCCATGATTTATAAAGGATGCAAGATCATGTTATTCCAGAACTTTTTCCCAGCTTTGGTCCGAAAAAGGAAGGTGTTTGACGAAGCGAAGAAATGTTTAAGGGACTTAAACATTCAGTATTCCTTGCGCTACCCAGCTACGCTATGCTTCAGCCATGAAGGATCCTTGTATAACTTCGGATCACCAGAAAAGGCCAAGGAATTTTTGGACTCTCAGATAAATTGTAAGAGTTAATTGATGTTGTTTTGCCCTCTCCCCACCCCAGTTTACCCCCCTTTCTTTTTCCTTACATTACCTTACTGTTTAATATTATCTCCAGGGGGTGGGGAGAAGGGTTTATTTATTTATTCTTCACTTATCGATCTTCTCTCCCCCCCCCCTTTTCTTTTAATATATATATATAGGCCAGGGGGTCTAGTTAATGTAGGCGGGGGGAGGTGGTTACCTTATCCTATTTTATCTCTGTCTTTAGGAGCGGGGTTGTTCTCCCCTGTTATTTGGTATTAATATATTTAATTATCATTTGTTGAGACTGTAATCTTATAGTTGTGTGAAAAACAAAGCTCACTCTTTTTTTTCTGTTTGATAGATTTTGGTTATTATTTATTTAAGATTTAATTGTATATCAATGTTTATACTTGGGTTTTTTTTTAGTTTTCTTTTGTAAACGTGTAAAAACATGTTAAATTTTCAATAAAAATATCTATAAAAAAAGACACTGCAGATAATGTGCAGAAACCATGGCTGACTGATACTTGGTGTGTAGAGACAAAATAAATAATTATATACATATGCCATCAGGTTTATATCAGGCTGGAAATAAACTTTTATTCCATATTTTCTTCAGGGTAAGTCCTGGGTTGCACTTAAATTCAAAAAGTGCTACCTGATGAAGGGGCTGCACTCCGAAAGCTAGTGCTTCCAAATAAACCCAGACTGTAACCTAGTGTTGTGTGATTTTTAACAAAAACAAAGGCTTCAGACTAGTACTGTAGGCCATCAGAACTAGGAGTCAGTTAAATAATAAATTGAAGAGGTAAAGTATGAGTGGCCCCTCATTGTTTTGAGGATCTGTAAAGGATGTAGCTCATAAACAGGCTCAAACTTCAAAAAAGGAAAAATTTCTGAAAAAATTGAGCATGTCTGGCAGCATCTAGTGGAGAGAAAGTTGCCAGACCTGCTGAGTTTCTCCAGCAATTTTTTTCTTTGTTTCAGCATCCACAGTTCTGTGATACTTAAATTAAAATGGAAATTTATCATCAAACACTCTGAACTGAAAAACAAGCTCCCTCTACACTGTCCCCCCATCAAACACTCCCAGAATAGGGTCAGCACGGGGTTAGATACAGATTAAAGCTTCCTGTCACCCCCCCACCCCCCCTCCCAATCGAGCACCCCCACCCAGGACAGGGACAGCACAGGGTTAGATACAGAGTAAAGCTTCCTGTCACCTCCCCCCCCCCCCCCCCCCCACTCCCCAATCGAGCACACCCAGGACAGGGTCAGCACGGGGTTAGATACAGAGTAATGCTCTCTTGAATCAAAGCCTGTTGTACAAAACAACCATAATTCTCTCAAACTTCCAAAGCAGGTAGAGTTTGTTACTTTGTCCAGGGATGGATTTGAGGGAAGATCAGATGGAAATCCATTGGGTGAGCGAATCATTGACGGACGCAACGACCAGGAGCGGAGTTTCTGTCAGATTTCCCAGCACAACTTCCAGCGCTTTGTGTGGGAATAGCAGAGAACGGCGAGACCAGAGGGTGGGGGAGAGGGAAGGGGGAGAGAGAGGGGGGAGTGGGGAGAGAGGGAGAGGGCGGGGGAGAGAGGGAGAGGGCGGGGGAGAGAGGGAAGGGGGAGAGAGAGAGGAGGGGGGGGGGTGGGGGAAGAGGGAAGGGGGAGAGAGAGGGGGGAGTGGGGAGAGAGGGAGAGGGCGGGGGAGAGAGGGAGAGGGCGGGGGAGAGAGGGAAGGGGGAGAGAGAGAGAGGGGGGTGGGGGAAGAGGGAAGGGGGAGAGAGAGGGGGGAGTGGGGAGAGAGGGAGAGGGCGGGTGAGAGAGAGAGAGGGGGATGGGGGAAGTGTGAAAGAGAAGGAGAAGGTTGTGGCAGATGGGTGGGGGGAGAGAGAGGGAGGGATGGGGGAATGGAAAGATGGGAAAGCGAGAGAAGGAGAGAAGGGGAACGGGTAGGGGGCTGCCTGCTCGGTGAAGGGCAGAGCGGTCGCTGGTTGTGGAGGTGGACCCAGTGTTGGCGAGGAATGGCCTCACGGTTGGAATATGAGATAACAGAAACAGAAACGGGCAGGAACTCTGCTGTAATGATCTGAAAATGTAAACTGTGATAGTCCAGTGAAAGTGAAAGTATCTGCAGAGAAATTTTCCCTGGGAGTTGCACAGGAGCCTGAGTGTCTGAGGGTCTAACCAGAGCTGAGCTGTAAACTACACACAGCATGGAGAGTCTGGGTACGCAGTCAGCATGCCATCATCCCTCCAGCACTCCCCCAAAACCTGACATTTTGTGGGAAAACCATTCCTTGATGAGCCAGGCTGTGACCTCCGAACTATCACCTCTCAGTGACCTCCCATTGTGGTTTGGCTCTGGGTAAATGGAGAGGTGTAAGGGAACAACAGTCTGCAGATAGAGAGGAGATAGTTCAGCTCCAGTGAAAGACAAGGCTCTGGTAAAGACAAGCGCCCTGAATGATAATCTGGGGAGTGAGAGTGAGAGTGTCAGACAAGAGTGTTTGACAGCTGGATGGTAAAGTGAGAGTTATGCTGAGAGTGAAAGTTCAGAAGGGCTAGTACTGAGACGTGGGGCTGATGAGGAGCAGAAACAAAAAGCAAAGGCTTGTCTTCACCAAGAAAAAGGAGCAGCGCTCCGAAAGCTAGTGCTTCCAAATAAACCTGTTGGATTTTAACCTGGTGTTGTGTGATTTTTAACGTTGTACACCCCAGTCCAACACCGGCTCCTCCACATCAAGAAAAAAACGAGGCTGCCAAAGTTTGTAATGAAAGAGCAGAGAGGCTGGGTGGGAGAAATATTAATAAAGAGAATGTATAAGAAAATCTAACTCCACTCGAAATTGGTAAGGTACCAGAAGAAACTGAATGAAGGATTGACCACATCTGCGATAACTAAAGGAGGATACAAGAAGCTGGAAGAATTGTAGCCTGTTTCTTGATTTATGTTCATGACTGTGACTTGGATTTTCAGGGTTCAACTTTAACATAAAATCATAAAACCATAAGATATAGGAACAGAATTAGGCCATTCAGTCCATCGAGTCTGATCCATCATTCAATCATGGCTGATAGATTTCTCAACTCCATTCTCCCACCTTCTCCCCAAAACCCTTGACTCACCCCCACTCCAAATCAATTAAGATCCTAACTATATCTGTCTTAAGTGCACTCAACGACTTGACCTCCACAGTCTAGATCAGAGTGGTGCTGGAAAAGCTCAGCAGGTCAGGCAGCATCCGAGGAGCAGGAAAATCGATGTTTTGGGCAAAAGCCCTTCATCAGGAAAGAGGCAGGGAGCCTGCAGAGTGGACAGATAAATGAGAGGATGGGGGTGGGGAGAAAGATGGAACGCCTCATCTTCCGTCTCGGAACACTTCAACCCCAGGGCATCAATGTGGACTTCACCAGTTTCCTCATTTCCCCTTCCCCCACCTCATCCCAGTTCCAACCTTCCAGCTCAGCACCGCCCTCATGACCTGTCCTACCTGCCTATCTTCCTTTTTACCTATCTACTCCACCCCCTCTCTGACCTATCACCTCCATCCCCACCCTCACTCACCCAGTGTACTCTTTGCTACTTTCTCCCCACCCCCACCCCCCTCTCATTTATCTCTCCAACCTGCAGGCACCCTGCCTCTATTCCTGATGAAGGGCTTTTGCCCAAAACGTCGATTTTCCTGTCCCTCGGATGCTGCCTGACCTGCTGTGCTTTTCCAGCACCACTCTAATCTAGACTCAGGTTTCCAGCATCTGCAGTCCTTGTTTTTACTGACTTGACCTCCACAGTCTTGCGCGGTAATTCAACAGATTCCTCACCCTCTGGCTGAAGAAATTCTCCTCATCTCAGTTCCCTTTCCCTCTGAGGCTGTGCCCTTGCGTCCCAGTCTCTCCTAATAGTGGAAAAATCTTCTCCATGTCCACTCTATCCGGGCCTGTGGGTATGCTGTATGTTTCATTTGGAAATGACACAATATTTGGAAGTGTCATGGACATTCAGGAAGAGACGTTGGGAGGATATAGACAGGATGGTGGAGTGTTGAGAGAGTGGTGCTGGAAAAGTACAGCAGGTCAGGCAGCATCCGAGGAGCAGGAGAGTCAATGTTTCAGGCATAAGCCCTTCATCAGTCATCCCCCTAGGATGGTGGAGTGGGCAGACACACAAAATTGAATGACCATTTTGATAGGAAGGATGAGAATTTTAGCTAAAGGACATCATCCTAAATGGATGTAGGAGCAGTGAGACCTAGGGATAGATGTCCTCAAACTATTGAGGGTTGCAGAGCAGATTAAGAAAGTAGTAAGGTCTGTGAATCCAACCCAGTCTTTACAAGTAGAGGTACAAAGAGAGGTATGAGGACCCTCAATAAAGTGTTGATTTGACTTGAAGATTGTGTTCAGTTTGGAGCACTGTATTTTAGAAAGATATAAAGATCGAGAGAGCATGGAGAAAAATAAGAAAACATTAATGGCTTAGGAATGTGGAATCTCAATGATGTGGATAGTTTGGAGTAGCTGAGACTGTTTTCCATGGAGTGGAGAGGTCTGAGAAGGCATTTGATAAATATATCCAAAACCAGGAAAGGTCTGGACAGAGTAAACAAAGAAAAACCACAGGACTCGAGAACACAGAAGGTAGGGCCATGGTGAGGTAGGAGAATGCTTTTCACCCAGTGAGTGATTCTCGCTGCAATGGGAAGTGGTACAATTTCAACATTTAAAAAACATTTTGATGGGCACATGGAAAGGAAAGGTTGAGAGGGGGACGGGCCAAATGCAGGCAAGTGGGACTAGCTCAGTTTGGGATATCTGGTCGGCACGGGTGGGTTGGGCCGAATGGCCTGTTCCTGTATGACCCAGTGACTGTGTCCTGGGCTGGAGGCAGGGTCAGTGCCTCCCGGGACAAGGCAGCGGTGACTCTGGGAGATCGGGAACCGGGATCACACTCCCTCAGGGCGAGCACGGGCACGATGGGCTGAACGGCTTCTCGCCGGAACCAACCGCTAAGGCGATGGGCGGGGCAGGGCTGTGACGTTAGGTGTGACGTTGTGAATGGGCGGGGACACGGTCCTGATTGGCTGGTGGTTACGTCAGCGCACAGAATAAAAACAGTCCCAGCGAGGAAAGGCGCACAGAACGATCCCACTGAAACCGGAAACACACAGAGAGATCCCAGAGCCAGAGCCGGACAGAGACCCCCCACCCAGCGGGACAGAGACCCAGCCACTGAGGGACCCACCGGGAGATGCCTGTCCCCACCGTGAGGGTGATCCACTGACGCAGGTAGAGAGGCCGCGGAGATCCGGGATGGAGCCGGAGCCGGGGAGAGCGAGAGCGGCAGCCTCAGGTACCCAGAGCCGGGGGCAGCCCGGGGACAGAGAGAGAGAGAGAGCTGTCCACCAGCACAAGCTGGATGGGCCGAATGCGCTCTCCTCGGAGGGAGGGGAGGTCTCTGATAGATTAATTGATGATTTATAATGATTTATTTCTTTTTGTTTTTGTTGTTGCAGTTAAATCTCGAGCTCGGTGGGCAGTACATTGATCCAGTCTACAGTTTCCCCAGTTGTGGGGAGTCCCATTGTGTCGGTACAAACTACAGGGGATTGAGAGAGATGGTGCAGAGCAGCAGCCTCATTTACCCACTGTCTGGGCACAGCAGTGAGGTATCAGCCCTGCAGAGAAAGACCACCATTCCTGAGGACCCCCTACCCCTGAGGATGGAAGCCTTGCCAGTTCACCTGGTCATTCTCCCTGCAGCCACTGGACAGGTGGCTGGGGGAGGTCAGAGGGACTCGGTGCCCACTTGTACCAATCCATACGTCCAGTCAATTATTGTACTGATGGAGCCAGCTGGGCAATTAGTGGAGGAGGACGATTGGCTCAGTGACTCAGAGGATGATGCTGTGTCCAGTGAGTGGTCTGTCGATGGTGAAGATGATTGTTCTGGTTACGAACAAAGTGACGAAAGTGAAGCTGATGAGCTTTGGAACTCCTTTTTTGACCATGACCCTTACAATCCCATGAACTTTTCAGCCCTGACCTGGCAGCAGAGCAGAGGAACTAATAAACAGAATTATAATGACTCAAAACCATGTGATGCTCAAGAGGCTGAGAATAATACTGACTCATTTGATCAAAATACTGATCTCTCTAAGTCACGGAGTGTCTCTGTCTGTGCTGCCACAAATCAATCCACTGATAGCAGAGAGATCAGAGACCAAAGTACTGAGCGACTAGAGGAGGTGGATGTACCTAGTCCTGGTTCAAAACCACTCCAACTTGACAATGAAGACTGTTCCATCCCAAGTGTGAAACCAAAAACATCCAAGTCAGATGGAAAAACTGTCAAAAAGGTGGGTTTTGATGTTCAAAGGTATTTGTAATTCACCTTTTGTCTGTCTCTGGATTATAGTGTAAGGTGCACTGTATCTGAGTAATCAGTTACTGTGGAAATTATGGGAACTTTGGGGAAATTCTGTGGCAATTTAATGTCCTCATCTGCTCAGGCACCAGTGACACAGCACTTGCTGCTGGAATTCCCTTGTGTAGTTGTACTGCTCAGCAGTCACATCCTCACCCCTCACACAGAACCTCCCTTACAGCAGGGGCCAGTATTGGGGGATGTCTCTGTAGTAACCGAGTCCAAGGTGAGGTTGTTGAAATGTGAGATTTCTTCATGTTTACCAGGCTGATGCAATGTTCCTCTAATAAAAACACAAAAGCAGAGTGACTCAGTCTGAGTGACTCTGACTCAGTCAACATGACTGGGTCTGATTCTCTCTGAACCCCTCCTGTTACTTTCACTTCCTGCATTTAGTTAAAACGAAATTTATTCCTAAGACCAGGATCTGACTTAACTCTAAATCAGAAACCTGCCCTATTTGGCCTTCTCATCTCACCCTGTGACTGGGGTTCAGACTCTGTTTTAGCCTGGAATGGTTAGTCAGATTTTAATTAAGTCACAAACTTAGGTGCTCTTCTGGTAGTGTCCCTACTTCTGAGCCAGGACACCTGGCTTCAGGCATGTCATAACTGCAAACAGGTCAGTTAGAAAATAACTTAATATGTACATCTATAAATGCCTAACTCCACTTGGATTGATGTAAATTAACCATTGTCTCCTCCTCCTGCAGGTTCGATTCTCTCCTGTGGTAACAGTGCATTCAATGATTGCATGGGATTTTGCCTATCGAGCTGCTCGAAAGGGTCCTTGGGAACAGTATGCACGGGACCGCAGTAGATTCCAGCGTAGGATTGCTGAAGCAGAGGCCGTGATCAGCCCCTGTTTCAATCCGGATCACAGGAACTGTGTGTGGAATAAGCTAGCTGGAGTTTAAACATTCCTGTGGAAAAAGCCCAAACTGTGCTAAACAGGAAGGAAGTACCAAAGTTAAACACTGACAAATATCCTCCTTGTCTGTGTTGAAACTGTGCACTGAGATACCAGTCAATGGAAATCTGACTTTACTAAGTTAATTATTTATAAAAACACTGCCAATGCAAAATAATATTTCATGATGGCTTTTTATATAGTCAGTAGTTTTGTGGCCCTGTGCTTACAAATGTCACTGGATAAAGATTGTTTATTTTAAAAAATTAAATATTGTACTTAACTGATCTTTCATGTTGAAATAATTGTTTATCAACTAAATTAATCACAGGTGCATTTTAAGTCACACCCTTTATTTTACAAATGGACACTAATCAAAACACACAATTTCAAGCTTTGCATTTAAATGCTAAAATAAGGTGCATTTTTACAAAAACCTCTTCTGCAGGATCTGTGAGGAAGAAACACTGAGCATTGATCCCCACCCCTGTAATTCCCATCATTAACAGTGTACAGAATTTGTTTTTAAAATAACAATGTTCTGGAACATTGAGCAAAACAGACAAGAATCCAGTTATTGTAAGAGTGGCAAAAAGTCAGATAATTACATTGAGAGAGCTCCAGTAACCTATAAGTCACTCAGGTAATTTAGAGTGAATATTACAGTTTCACCCTCTTCCGTCCCCAAATCCCCTTGTGCAACAGGGGTTAGACCCCAATGATATTGAAGACAAGCATCACATCCACGCTGCTGTCCCTTCCCCTTTGGACACACTCACTGGGCTGTTTGAGGAGGGAGGTTACAATATTTAAAATGATAGCCAGAGGTGCAAGGAGCTCTAACTCAACATATTTGTAGAAGTGGCTCACAAACAGAAATAAACTCCTTTTGAAAGGATGAAGACCCTGATTAAACAAACTCCCCTGTCCCAGAGTAGTTTGAAGGTTATTGAGGGACAGCTCCATCTGGCTGGCTCTCTCCAGGCTGTGTATCGTGGCCTGGAGCAGCTGGTTGGTCCGCTCGGTGACCAGGTGCACGGTCCAGTGTCTCCACCTCTGGCTGGACCTGAGCTGGCTCATTCACTGGAGCTTGGACATCTGAACAGAAGAGTCAAATATCAAGTTTACCACAGACAAGAGAAACACAACTCTCTCTCTCCGACTGAACAGAGCAGGAGACCTGTTAGAGACACAGTGGTTATTATCCTCTTTTGCTGACACAGTCTCTTGGACCTATTCTGGTTCAATGAATGCTGAGGCCAATGCAGGGTCTGCAGGTCAGGAGGAGCCTGGGGGTTGAGTAACCAAGGTTTGTGGAGGTGTGGACATGCACACATGCAAATCCTGAAGCACTTCCCTCCAGAAAGTCTCCTGCTGCTGCTGTGTCAGAATCCTGCCCAGTGGAGCTGGTTTTGAGACAGACTCTGGCCTCAATGCTGGGCAGGTTCTTGACCCTGACACAACGTCCAGGACTCCCAATACTAAACCAACCTCACATCAACCAAATCACAGGTTTTATTTTGTTGAGTGCTGGCACAGTGTTACACTGTAGAGAAAATAACTTGTCCTTTACCCAGGCCCACACCACCTCAGTGCACATGGGTGGGTAAGAATTGCCAGTGATACCCACAGCTGGGAACATAATGTCCAGCAAATTTGAGGAGTGCAGTGTAGTGGAGTTTAAAGTAGTTGTGTGAAAATTGCAAAGACCACTCTCTGCCAAAACACTGTGCACGTGATTAGTTTGGAGACTACAAACAGGAGACAGAAACACGGAGGTGAGGTGTAAAAACAAAATGAGAACGGAGAGGGCACAGCAAGGAGGAGAGAGCAAAACAGCTGGAGCTCTCAAGGAAAAGGGAGGACCAATCTGGCAGAGGTCTTAAAATAACAAAGGTTTTATAAGGTAGAATTAGAGAAAACATTTCCACTTGCAGGAAGCACAGAATTAATGGAATTGTGGCCAGAATGTTGGACACATTCCTCTGAAAGAGATGGGGTGAACAACTGAGATAGGTTTATGGGTGGAACAGAAACACCAATATGAAATAGTTGGGCCGACTGGTCTTGTTTGTAAACCCAATGTTGTTTTAATTGGTTTTGGAGGTTTTCAGAGAGTACAGAATCCCCACAGTGTCAGGGCTACAGACTGGCGCTCTGTAACTACGAGCCCTGCCTGCCCGCTCCACCACCTCCCTGACCCGCTCCCTGTGCCCCCCGCCTGCCTCCTCTGTCTCGCCCCTTACCTGCACGTGACTCTGGCGGCTGGAACTTGAGCTGACCTTCAGGACCAGATGGGGGGGCTTCAGCTTTCTGCTGGGATTTCTTCTGCTCCATCTGTAGCAAGGCCTAGGGTCACATGACAGTCAGATATGAACCAGTCTGGCTCAAATCAACAGCACACAGGTTATTATACATCCAAATCCGTCACAGCTTCTGGGGGACAATTCACTTCCCCATCCCAGGAGTGTCCCCGAGCTGACACATCCATGAGAGATCTGCACTCTCAGCAACCACTGAATCAGACAATCCTGTCTCTACTGTGTGCTGGGTCAGCTATCTCAACTGGCCTAAGGATCTTTAGGCGAGGCAGGGGCAGGAACTGGGTTACAATGGTCCCTGGTTTGGTGGGGGAGGGACAAACCTGAATGTGATGTCCCCATCATCAGACTGTAAGCTTCAACTCACTGTATCTCAGATCAGGGGGTGGGGGGAAAGAAAGAAAGAGATAGAGGGGAGGGGGGGTGGGAGAGACAGAGAGAGATGTGGACAGAGGGTGGGAGACAGTAACTATTAGTACAGGTAACAGTTTGTCCCTCGGTCACCTGCTGATATTCCTTCTTCTGAGCGTCCAGTTCATCTTGTCTTCGCTGTAAATCCTCCTGCTCCTTTCTGAGCTGCTCCACCTTCAGATTGAGTTCAGTCTCCTGTTGGCTCAGCTCCTTCTCATACTGCCGCAGCTCCTCCTCAGTGTAGATCTGAGTTTCATCCAGCAGGAAGGTCTGAGCGCACATATTCCAAGGTCATTCACACCAAACTTCACAAACTCTCCCATGGTCCTCTAACCCAGGTCCCAGCAACATTGACTCAACACTGTCCCCATAAACTCTTTGACCGGTTGTACACTGACCTTCCCATGATGTCCCACCCACCTACCACCCCCACCCCCAGCTGGGCACTGAATGCCCAGAACCTCTCCCTCCCGCCAGTAGCCAGATACTGACTGATCCCCATTTCCCTCCAGGACACTAACCTCCCATTCCTCTGGCTGCAGGAATTCCTTCTTCTCCGTGGATTTGAGGAACTCCTCGAGGCTGACGAGCCGATCCTTGTTTGTATCGACCTGTCCATGACCAAGAAACATTTGGGATTATGGTCAGCATGGACGTGTGCAACCGAAGAGTCTATTTCCATGCTGTATGACTGTATGAGAGAGTTCCTCGCTGATCTCCAGACAGTCTGATATTACCGCTCCTCAGCAGCACAGGGCTGTATCCAACTGGGACACTGCTCAGTCTGATTTCAAAACTGGAATTTTCCATCACATTGGAAACAGAAAGTATAAGGAGCTTTTACATTAGAAAATAATGGAAGATTTTAATTCCTGAGGAGGTATGAGTCTGACAAAAGAATAAGTTTCAGGATCAAATTGGCTACAATTTGACTGGAGGACGGAAGACATTGAGAGTGGTCCAACTCCAATTTCTTCTGTTGATAAGTTCTGTAGCAGAATAAATTGCACAAACAACCTCAACACCTCTATTAAACTCTGACTAAACTAATTGTTTATTGGTCTAGACTTACTTCCCTTAAAATATCATACACCCACATTTTCACAAGGTACTAATTGTGTACTACACAATACAATGATCTTGAGAAGCATACCAAACACCTTCTTCACCATCCTATCTACCTGCAACTCTACTTTCAAGGAGCTCTGAACCTGCACTCCAAGGTCTCTCTGTTCAGCAACACTCCCTAGGACCTTACCATTTAGTGCTGAAAATGTGTTGCTGGAAAAGCGCAGCAGGTCAGGCAGCATCCAGGGAACAGGAGAATCGACGTTTCGGGCATAAGCCCTTCTTCAGGAATGCTGCCCCTGGATGCTGCCTGACCTGCTGCGCTTTTCCAGCAACACATTTTCAGCTCTGATCTCCAGCATCTGCAGACCTCACTTTCTCCTTACCATTTAGTGTATAAGTCCTGCTAAGATTTGCTTTCCCAAAATGCATCGCCTTGCACTTATCTGAATTAAACTCCATCTGCCACTCTGGCCCATCTGAGGGAACCCTCTTCGCTGTCCACTACACCTCCAATTTTGGTGTCATCTGCAAACTTACTAACTGTACCTCTTATGCTCGCATCCAAATCATTTATATAAATGACAAAAAGTAGTGGACCCAGCACTGATCCTTGTGGCACTCCACTGGTCACAGGCCTCCAGTCTGAAAAACAACCCTCCACCACCACCATCTGTCGTCTACCTTCGAGCCAGGTCTATATCCAAATGGCTAGTTCTCCCTGTATTCCATGGGGAACCTTGTCGAACGCCTTACTGAAGCCCATACAGATCACATCCATCGCTCTGCCCTCATCAACCCTCTTTGTTACTTCTTCAAAAAAACTCAATCAAGTTTGCTCAATCAAGCCATGTTGACTATCCCTAATCGGTCCTTGCCTTTCCAAATACACGTACATCCTGTGCCTCAGGATTCCCTCCAACAACTTGCCCACCTCCGACGTCAGGCTCACTGATTTATAGTTCCCTGGTTTGTCCTTACCACCTTTCTTAAACAGTGGCACCACGTTTGCCAACCTATTGTCTTCCGGCACCTCACCTGTGACTATCCATGATACTGATATCTTAGTAAGAGGCCAAGCAATCACCTCCCTAGCTTCCCAGAGTTCTAGGGTACACCTGATCAGTCCTGGGGATTTATCCACCTTTATGTGTTTCAAGACGTCCAGGAATAGGAAGGGTTTGGAGGGATATGGGTCAGGTGCTGGCAGGTGGGACTAGATTGGCTTGGGATATCTGGTTGGCATGGACGAGTTGGACCGAAAGGATCTGTTTCTGCGCTGTACATCTCTATGACTCTTAAATTATTCCACCAGCATCATCACCGGATCTAACTGAAAACCAAAGAAACTGCAGATGCTGTAAATCAGAAACAAACAGAAATTGCTGGAAAAACTCAGGTCTAGCTGCAACTGTGAAGAGAAATCAGAGTTAATGATTTGGGTCAAGTGACCCTTCCGCAGAATGTGCGTTTTCGGTTCATCACAGGATCTACTGTCCCCTCCTGCCTGGAATGTCTCACCTCGTTCATCACGTGCTCCCGCATCCGAAGTCGTTCCTCCTCCATCTCCATCATGTCATCCTCCTCGTTTTTTGGGTCATACACTTTCTCCAGCTTGATGTGAGTGTTCATGGGGGAAGGAAGAGAGCGCCATGGATCAGCTTTATTGATAGAATATTGTCAAGTTTGGAACATGAAAGACAGAGAAATGCAACTCGGACAAAATGTTACTTCCAGCAGTTTGTCAACTCCTTGTGAACGAGTAAAGTTCAGTTACAGAGCGTGCTCTCTGGCACAATGCTCTCTGGGTGACTGACTTCACTGGATTAACACCAATACCTGAGGAAGGCAACAGCACAATGTCCTTCCCCTCTGGACAGGAGAGACAGTGATACAGAATTCACACTGACAACAGCAGCTCTGCTTTTTTCAAATTCATTCATGGGACATGGGTGTCGCTGGCTGGGCTCAGCATTTATTGTCCGTACCAAGTTACCCCTTGAGAAGGTGGTGGTGAGCTGCCTTCTTGAACTGCTGCAGTCCACAGTGCCCTTAGGGAAGGAACTCCAGGATTTTGACCCAGTGACAGTGAAGGAATGGCAATATGGCATCAATCAAGTCAGGGTGGTGAGCAGCTTGGAGGGGAACTTGCAGGGGATGGTGTTCCCATCTATCTGCTGCCCTTGTGCATCTAAATGGAAGGGGTCATGGGTTTGGAAGGTGCTGTCTGAGGAACAGTAGTGAATTTCTGCAGTAGACGTTACTGCAACTGAGCACTGTGGAGGAGGGACTGGATGTTTGTGGATGTGGTGCCAATCAAGCGGGCTGCTTTGTCCTGGTCTCAAGTTTCGTAAGTGGTATTGAACCTTCATGCACCGAGCTAAGTGGGGAATAGTCCATCACATTCTTGACGTCTGCCTCAGAGAGGGTGGAAAGGCCCTGGTGTGCGTGTGCATGCGTTAGGGGAGTCAAGTGTGAGTTACCTGTAGTAGAATTCCCAGTCTCTGACCAGCTCTAGTAGCCACTGTATTTATATAGCTAGTCCAATTCAGTTTGTGGTCAATGATAACCCGCAGAATATTAATAGCGAGGGATACAGTGAGGGCAATGCCATTCAATATCAAGCGAACATGCAAACTCCACACAGACAGTTGCCTGAGGGTCAGATTGAACCAGGGTCCCTGATGCTTTGAGGTAGCAATGCTCACCACTGGCCACTGTGCGGTCCCATACATCTCCCGAGTCTCTGGATTACCACCTCAACGAGAATAAGATTCGATGGGTCTGTTACTGAAGCAACAACTGCCAGAGCTGGGACCACAGGCAACGTGTTCTCATTTATAAGTTTGAAGGAATCACAAGAGCAGCCCCTCACCTGACCCCATCTTGCCCTGCAATCCATTCCAGACACCATCTCCCATTCCCCAGTCGCTCACAGGTTTCACTACCCGCGTAAACCCCCACACACCCACTGCCCAGATTCCCTGCTTCCCCTCCCTCCCTCTCCCCCCACCCCGAAGTCTGTGATTTAACTCTAAGTTCAGTCACTCACCTCTTTGGTAAACAAAGCTTCAAGCTCCTGCTCATCCAACACACCGTCACTGTTTGTGTCTGAAATACAGAGGACGGTGACAGTGAGAGCTCCGGCAGATAGTTTACAGAGCCCAGGCCCTGCACCCGGGCAGTGGGAGCGGGCCCAGCTGCTCACGGTCAGTAATCCCGGGTACAGTCAGCTGCCCGGGGAGTAGGGGGGTTTATGGGGGTCACTGCAGGGGCTGAGGTGGACACTTTACCGTGCAGTTTGAAGAAGGTTTTCGGATCAAACTCATTTGGATCCAGCCCATCCGTCTCTTCCCAAACTTCCTTCAGCTGATCCCGACTTCCCTGAGAGAACAAAACAGAGGTAACACCGATCCTCTCCATGTCCCTTCGGAAAAGGGGAGGACATCCTCGCTCAGTGCGGAAGATTGGAGTCTCGCAGCAACAAAGAACCCCCAACCCCTCATTGTGTGTGTGTGGGGGGGGGGGTCACCATCAGACCTTCTCTGGCCGGGTCATCTGACCCCACTGTGATCTGTGTCCTGCCCCTGGGCTCACCTAAATCCCCACCCCAGGCACCCCCCGAACCTCGGAGCCTCCCACCCCTGACCCAGGGTATCTCTGACCCAGTGTGCTCCCCCACCGACCCCGAGCCCCCACTCACCGGAACATTCACTTTCGGGTGCTCCTTATGTTTCTGTTTCAATTCTTTGAACCGAGCCTCCTCCATCTGCCGCTTCTCCCCATCCAATGTCTTCAGGTACTCCCTCCTCTCGTGTTCCTTCAGCATCTCGTAACGTTTGAACTCCTCGTGATGGGCCTGGTCATAATTCTCCAGGTCCTTGGTGGCCTGGACACAGAGCAGTGTATGGCCTCAATCCCAGAGAGCTGAGAACCCCACTCCCCTGTCCCTGTCCCCACCCCACCCCTTCCACGCTTTCCCCTCCCCGTCCAATCGTGATCCGCTCAGCCGCACCTCTCTCTCTTCCCACTGGAGTCAATCAAATCCCACACTCCTCCCTCGATCTGTTCTCCCGACTCACTACCCCGTCTCCGACTCTTCCCGAAACCCCCCCAATCCTTAACCAGGTCGGCTCACTTTCTCCCCCCACCTCCTCCCCTGCATTCCACACCCTCCCTCCCTCAGCCCCACACACCTCCCCTCCCCCCCCCCACCCCCCTGCATTCCACACCCTCCCTCAGCACCCCCCCCTTCCCCCCAGCAGCAGACAGTTCCACAACAGGGTCTGCCCTCACCGCTCGGATCAGTAGCTCCAGGTCTCGAGCTTCGAAAGTGTGGGAGTTCTTTGGGTCCAGATGTTCGATCTGCTTAAGCAGATTCAGGTGGTCGATCTGTACATCTGGGAAGGTGTTTGGGAAAGCAAACACAGTTTCATCAAACTGCTGAAGGACAGAGACTGACAAATTAACATGAACATCCCCACTCAATGTTTAAAACAAACACTGAACTAACCGTCAGGCAGCATCCAAGGAGCAGGGGAATCGACGTTTCGGGCATAAGCCCTTTGTCAGGATTCCTGATAAAGGGCTTTTGCCCGAAACGTCGATTCGCCTGCTCCTTGGACCCTGACTGACCTGCTGTGCTTTTCCAGCACCACACTCTTGACTCTGATGTCCAGCATCTGCAGTCCTCACTTTTCCCACTGAAATAATCGTGTCCTGAGTTCACCTCAGCCACAAACTCAGTCTGCGCCAACTCTCTGCTGTGATCATGTCCAAACCCGACACAGCTTTCCCCCCCAACTCCGCAGTTTATACAAAGCAGCAATATTTACTCTCTCCCTGCTCAGCGTCCATTTTGGCCCTGATGAGCATCCGTAACCTGGACACCTCTTGTCGTTTCAGCTCATCCAGCCTTGTGCGGATATGGTGACTGACTAAATCCAGCTCTGTGCTCAGCTTGCCACTCTGAAACACAAACAGCAACATCAAACTGTCAGGAGCTAGGCTATTGCTCAGCTAGAAAGTGCATGGACCTGGTCAGTGTCCCAGCACATCAGAGCATCCTGTGGTGCTCAGGAATCCTGCTCAGAGACACACTCAGCAGCAACTACATACTGACCTTTATATCCTCTACATCCGCCGTCTGCAGTTTCTCACGGAAATGGGTATCAGTCTCCAACACGTCGATCACTTCGCGGAGATATCGATCATAATATAAACCAGTGTCCTGCACAAGAGCAAAGAAACACTCAGAAAACAAGACAGAGAGATGGTCAACAAAGGAGCACTGGTTAGTGGTTTCCACATGTTGATTTTGGCTTTGCACTAAGTCTGTGTTCGAAAGGAGTACCAGTTATTTCTGTGTATTATCAGCAAGGATAAAAACATTACTAATGTGGGAGACAGAGACTCGACTGCACTGAATCTTGTGCAAGCCCCATCCATCAGGGGCAGCGGCGTCTCAGGAGCAAGTCTTGGAGATGCTGTTACTGGTTCACCGGGATGACAGTGGGAAGAAAGGGTTAAATTATGGGGACAGGCTGGAATTATAATCCCATTTTAGGATATAGAGGGACAACTTTTTAAGGTGTGGAAAATGTTAGGTGTTAGTAGAATGTACAGAAAGAAATAATTAGGCAACAGTGAGGATTGCAGATGCTGGAGATCAGAGTTGAGAGTGTGGTGCTGGAAAAGCACAGCAGGTCAGGCAGCGTCTGAGGAGCAGGAGAATTAACGCTTCGGGCAAAAGCCCTTCATCAGGAATGAGGTTGTGAGCTGAGGGGTCTAACAGAGAAAGAAAGAATTACCTCTAACTGGGAATTCGAGAACAAGTGGACAGAATCTTCAAAATGGAACCATGGCTGAGGGCAGGGAACGCTTCCTGAGACAAAGGCAGGTAAACAACCAAACTGAACGTTGGAAGGTTGGAGATGTTGAACATTCCTCCCCGCTCAACTTCCAAATATATCAACAGACTGACATTTGCAGGATCTCCAGTGGACCATATCTGCTGAGTATAAGGCACACAGGACAGGTCGGCCTCCTGAGTGCTGCCTGCCTCTGCTCAGCTTGTTGGTTTGTACAGGGACAGCTCAGTTATCAGGACAGCTAACCGATCACCCACAGTCCATGCTCCTGGTCATAGCATCACAGCCAATCTCAGCCGAATCCACAACCCTCTCACCCCTCGCTGTAGAGCACAGACTCCATCCCATCCCCAACCCCGTACACACCCAGGGCTGTGCACACTCAGCGCTCACCGTTGAGTCCGGTTTGATTTGATTTTCATCTTTTTTCTTTGTACGGTCGATGGGCACGGCCACAGCTGACACTAAGAGGCTGAAGAGAAGACACCGGCACAGCTCCATTTCTGAGATTCGTTTCAGAAACCTGTGACAAGGAGAGAGAGTGAACCTGACAGTGGGTCAATGAGGGAGCCACAAACTCAGAAACAGATAAATACACCCAAAGCCCCCATCATCCCGAAGAAACCACCACACCCACTGCTGCCCCCTCACCCCCACCCCTCCCTCACCCCCCCACCCCCCGCCCCTCCCTCACCCCCCCACCCCCCGCCCCTCCCTCACCCCTTCACCCCCCCGCCCCTCCCTCACCCCCCCACCCCCCGCCCCTCCCTCACCTCTTCACCCCCCCGCCCCTCCCTCACACCCCCACCCCCCCGCCCCTCCCTCACCCCTTCACCCCCCACCCCTCCCTCACCCCCCCACCCCCACCCCCACCCCCTCCCTCACCCCCCCACCCCCACCCCCTCCCTCACCCCCCCACCCCCACCCCTCACCCCCCCGCCCCTCCCTCACCCCTTCACCCCCTCGCCCCCCCCCCGCCCCTCCCTCACCCTCTGCCCCCGGCTGTATATATTCTATAGGTTATGACCTATATTTCTCCGACATTACATACATTAATGATCTATAAGCTGTACATTATAATCCCTGACCGTGTAACGCGCCCCCTTCTGTGATATATGACCCTATATATACATATGACCCTTTATATTTTCTATATGATCAGTGACCCCCGCACCTTCTCCGTTTTCCGCTAGGCCCCGGCCCTGGCTCCGCCTCCACCGTGACCTCACACGCACAGCGCGGAGTGACGTCATTACGGCGCCCCGCCCCCGGAAGTTAGTGACTGGGAAATAATCTCCTGGGGGGAGCAGGGCAGTGTCTGAGCTGCAGGTCCCACACACCAGCTCCTGGAGCCTCGCTCTCCCTGGAATCAATCACCTGGGTCTTGCAGTGCGGCGCACAATTCCGGAGTTTCCTCAAGGAGACAATCTCCTCAGGAGCAAGAGGGCACAAATTTGAAGAAAACCATTTTTAGATTAGATTAAAAATCACACAACACCAGGTTATAGTCCAACAGGTTTAATTGGAAGCACACTAGCTTTCGGAGTGACGCTCCTTCATCAGGTGATAGTGGAGGGCTCGATCGTAACACAGAATTTATAGCAAACACTTGCAGTGTGATGTAACTGAAATTATACATTGAAGAATTGATTGTCTGTTAAGCCTTTCATCTGTTAGAATACAGTGATAGTTTCACTTCTTTCATGTGTAAATCACAAAACCCTTATTTTAAAAGTTGCATTCTCGGGTTAGCTGTTAACAATGGTGATAGCCAGACAATATGTTGAAGATGGACAGCAATTCAGGCAGCATCGAGGAGCTTCAGCAAAATCGACGTTTCGGGCAAAAGCCCTTCATCAGGAATAAAGGCAGAGAGCCTGAAGCATGAAGAGATAAGCTAGAGGAGGGTGGGGGTGGGGAGAGAGTGTTTCCAGCATCTGCAGTCATTGTTTTTACCCTGTGTTGAAGATGTTAGCCCCCTGTCTTTAGATTGATTCCAATCTAAAAAGTGAAGTAACAGAGTTTTCCATAAATTCATGCAGTTTTTGAGCTCAGAGTTCGACATGAATCTATGTGGTTTTTGAGCAAAGTGCAATGTAACTTTGTACCAAAAAAATTCACCACACACAATATATATGTGTGCATGTGGGTCGTTGTCTGTCTGTGTGTGTGTCTGTCTGGGGTGGGGGTTGCGAGTGTGAGAAAGTGTGTGTGTCTGAGTATAGTGAGTGCAGAGTGTCTTAAGTCTGTGAGAGGGTGTATGTGTGGGAGTCTGTGTGTCTATAACGGTGTGTGTGGGTGTCTGTGTGCGCGTCTGTGTGTATCTGTGTCCGTGTGCATGTGAGAGTGTGTGTGTAGTGCAATGGTGATCACCTGTAATGTGACATGAACCCAAGGTCCCGGTTGAGGCCCTCCCTATGGGTACCGAACTTAGCTATCAGCCTCTGCTCAGCCACTTTCCTCTGCTGCCTGTCCCGAAGTCCACCTTGGAGGATGGTCACCCGAAGGTCCGAGGCTGAATGTCCTGGACCACTGAAGTGTTCCCCAACTGGGAGGGAACCCTCCTGTCTGTTGGTTGTTGTGCGGTGCCCATTCATCCGTTGTCGTAGCCTTTGCTCAGTTTCCCCAATGTACCATGCCTCTGGGCATCCCTGCCTGCAACGTATAAGATAGACATAGTTGGCTGAGTCACATGAGTACCTGCCATGTACACGGCGGGAGGTGTTCCCACGCGTAATAGTGGTATGTCCACAATCTGACACGTTTTGCAGCGTCCACCGTGACAGGGTTGTGTGGAGTTGTCCTGAGAGACAGGCAGTTTGCTACGAACAATGATCTGTTTGAGGTTTGGTGGTTGTTTAAAGGCAAGGAATGTAGGTGTGGGGAAGATCTTGGTGAGGTGCTCATCTCCATTGATAATGTTTTGCAGGTCACGAAGAACATGGTGTAATTTTCCAGTAGATTAGATTACTTACAGTGTGGAAACAGGCCCTTCGGCCCAACAAGTCCACACCGCCCCGCCGAAGCACAACCCACCCATACCCCTACATTTACCCCTTACCTAACACTACGGGCAATTTAGCATGGCCAATTCACCTGACCTGCACATCTTTGGACTGTGGGAGGAAACCGGAGCACCCAGAGGAAACCCACGCAGACACGGGGAGAACGTGCAAACTCCACACAGTCAGTCGCCTGAGGCGGGAATTGAACTCAGGTCTCTGGCGCTGTGAGGCAGCAGTGCTAACCACTGTGCCACCGTGCCGCCCACAACCATTTGCACACAGCAGCTGCTGGAGTTCGGAATGAACTGCCTGAGAATGCTGCAGATAGATTCAATCAAAGTTACCAAGACGGGATAGAATGATTAACTTAATGTAAATAATGTGCCAGCATAAGC